>NW_028154585.1:0-184248 GCF_965231275.1 Zosterops lateralis
CTCTTTTAACAAAATGCCCCTGGAGAATCTAACATGTCAAGAATAGGAGTGTTTATGAAAAAAAAAAGAGTTTAAGAAAAATGCCTCTGTATTCCAGTCTTTTTTTTACAGTTCTGTATTAAATGCCTAAAATAAATCCTATTGATATCTTCTATTTGTACTGTTCTCTGAGATGAAGATGTGGAAATTGACATTTTGTGTAAAAAGAAAAAAAAAAAAAAAGCACAAAATATTTGCCTATGTCTCCTCCAAGAGAATGTTTCAAAGTTTAAAATGCAAATGCATTCCCCTTCCTATTATCTAAAAACCACGACTGAATAAGAAATTCAGTAATTTTTTTTTTCAGATCTATAAAATCAGAGTAGATCAACATAGTCTTAAACTTACTTTAAATTTGGTTAGAACAAGAGAAGTTTTACTGTGCAAGTACTGGAAAGAAGTATTAATTCTACAAACTTGTTCCAAAGCAGTCTTTTTATTGTTACTAGAGCAACGACTTGTCACTTCATTTCTAGGTTACCTTCAAAGGCATCTGCTACAATCTTTTCTGAAGGATGTTTTGTCTGAAGTAGTGTTTTTTAAAATCTAGTTTCACACTGATTTTTTTGTTTACACCTAGCTATGATGACTGTGTGATCCCATGACTGTTCTCTGCCTGTTTTCCTGTTAGCCAAAGGAATGCTAACTGTGCTTCAAATGAAGAATTTCAATTCCTGGGTATCAGTGCAGTGCTTCACAGAATGACAGAACCATAGGGAAGTGTCACAATAGAGTAAGAGTGTTGAGAAAAGGCAGCAGGTTAGATCTACACAACTTAGTGGGACTAGTTGCCTCTCTGACATGGAGAATTCAAGTTCTATATTTAGCAGGCACTTAGGTAAGTCCCTAAGAGTTTCTGTATGGTGACACAAGCCCAGGCTCTGAAAGACAGACTGTATTTCCATCAGTTTTTATGCTGTGGCACACTCACTTGGCTTCTAGCAGGCTAGTTCAATGCTTGCACTGACCTGTCCTGATGAAGGCTCTGCTCTGGAGCTGACCCACCCCATCCCAGCTAAAAGCACTGGCAGAACTGCTAAAGCACCACACGGGTCTTCAAGTAGCTTGTGAGATTCCTAGTGTGAAGTTTTGACTTGAAGAAAGGCAGTAACTACTGAGAAACACAAACTGATGACTGAAGTTCAAAAACCAACCTCGGGGTGAGATCTGCATTTCTCCAAGGCATCTCCATAGATCTTATTTGGACTAGAAGAAGAGAAAAGCTCTTTAAAAATCACATAGAACAAGCCACCTGTAACAGAGACAACAGCAGATGAAATGAAAACTTATGAAACCAGATGGAATTAACGAAAAGTGTCTTCTGATAAAGAATGTAATTTAAAAAAAATAACCTGTAACACCAATTCCAACAAGCACCACAATAAAATAGGTAAAGTCTCTTCCAGCTTCTTTCACTGAAATAAAAAAGATAATAACACATAAGTTGCAGCCTTGGATAACACTTGTATGCCTTTCTTACATAAATGCTCTTCTGTTAGTCTGTAGTTCAAACAACGTTTTACCAGAAGAAAAAATTCCAGTAACAGTTTCCATAATGCCACATTGCTGTAAAACAGGCCAAGGAACATCTCTTACATTGTACAGGTCATGTTTACATGTCAGTGTTAAGCCTTATTACTTTCGGTTTGCCAGATGTTTGCAAGATCCAAAGTAGCAATTACTGCTACTTCTTGGGTACATGAGAGCTAGATTTTTTAGGAACTAATGAGGCATTTAGCACTGCAGTATTCACACTACCACCTAAACGCACAATCACTGCAATCCTTATGCAAAGAAAAGAAGTAAAAATAAAAAAGTGAAAGCTTAAAAGTCACACACACTGAAAATAACCGGTTTTATGAATTAGCAATCAATAGAACAGTAAAAGGGGCAATATTAGCCCCAAAACAATATTTTATTTATTAACAAAACTAACTGCTGTTTGATTAGTTTTTATCTTTCAATTTTGATCTAAAGTACAAGTGTCAGTATATACTTCAAAGTAAGTCATATGAGAGTCTCTCTTTCAAAATATTTGAGTATTTGGAAAGAGACTACTATCTTTTAGTGGCAGTGTGCATTTTAGTGGAGTACAAGTTAAGGAGGAAACGTTAGTAACTATTTCTCCTGCAGTCTTCTAATTAGTTGAAGGCGTTTTTTGTAAATCATTTCAAAGTACTTAAACTTTCTGAGGCTAATTATGCAGTAATCACTTTTCACTGAAGTGAATGAGTGAAGGCAATCCATCACGTGTAGTGACGATTTGGTTGGAGGTGAATTTATCCCAACAGCCCTACAGTCAGGCTGCATGTGATAGGTTTTCCTTCTGAAAAGGAAAATGAGAGTCTGCTACACCTTGTGCCTGATAATTACTTAAATCCACAGATTATTTAGAAGAAATCACATAATTTGTTCTGATTGTGCAACGCATATATAGAAATGTAATAGCTGCTCCAAACAATATGATGCGAAAAGAAACCGGCTCGGTGTGCTGAGATTTATTTTTTTTTTTTTCCTAGATACTTGATGTTTGGAACTACAAAACTTTAGCTGAGCAGCGTACAGCATCCTGCGCCTTACCTTTCTGAGCCGCCGACACCAGCGTCTCCTCGTTCAGTGCCCTTTGCACGGACACATCTTTGCTATCGCCGCCAGGCTTTGCAGCTTTCAGCCCTCCTGCCTGGGTCCCGATTCCCCGACGGGCGGCCCTGAGCAGCAGCGGGGGCTGGTGCCGCCGCCCCAGGCAGGAGCAGGAGCAGGAGCAGGCCCCGGTGCCGGTACCAGTCCCCAGGATCGCCCACCCGCGGGTGGCGAGCAGCCAGCGGCCCAGGCAGCGCCGCCCGAGGGAGGCCCGGGGCAGCATCCCGGGCACGGCTCCGCCGCCTCACAGGGGCACGGCCGGGGCAGGCCCGCCGGATGGAGACTCTGTGCCGCTTGCCACCGCTCTCCCGGGGAACCCTCGGGGAAGTGCCCGGGCGGCCTCCGGCCCCCAGCGGCCGCTGCCCCAGCTCAGGAGCCCACCCGAACCTTTGCCGCCGGCCGCTGCTGCCTGCCCCCGCCCCGGCGGAAATGTTTGGGGCGGCGGAGCGGCGGGCCCTGGGAGCGGTAGTTTGAGCGGGCTCCCTCTCCCGCCCGCCGCCGGGAGCGGCTCCCAGCGAGGTCACTACAGCGCCCGCCGTGCCCAGCGCCGCCACCGCCAGGGCCACGGCCCGCCCTCCGCGGGCGGGGACACACCGCCCCTCACAGAGGGGCTGCTGGCGGCGCCTGCCGTGCCCGTCACGCCTTTAAAGCTGTGTTTTCATGCCTGTGTTTTTTCTTGGTCTTGTATGTTATGAATAAAAATGGGCGGAGAAAATATCAATCTCCATAAACGCCTTTATTAATCAGCTCTTATTAATATTTGCCCGAGGGGTTTGGTCGCCGTGGAGGAGGAGAGCTTTATCAGCTCTGCTGCATGCAATTCAACAGAGTTGGAGGACCGACCCTCGCTGGGAACAAACCCCAGAGTCCTGTCAGTTCTTTGTTTTCTCCTGTGGTCTCATCTCTGGTTTGGTCTTTTTAACTTACGGCTAGTAAGCAAAACCGGAGAAATTAGCTCTTTTGATTCCTCAGGGTCTACACGGCTGAGTATTAGTTCTTATCCGTTTTAATTTTACTTGGTTTTTATTTGATAAGGGTTTTTTTATGTTAGATTTCATCCCGGGACGCTTCTGGAGTTTTTAATTTGCATGCGGGATCACCGGGGCGGGCACTTGGAGCTCTTTGCGGCCACGTGGTAGTCTTTGCCGCAGCAATGGCGTTTCGGTCTCACGCTGCTTCACAGCGGCGGCAACGTTGTGGGGGTTTGGGCCGGGGCTTGTGCGGTGGGAGGTGGAACGTGGCGGGTGTGGGGTTTTTCTCTTGAAGCGGGGCAGCGGTCCGGCCAGCTTGGGGACGCTTCATCTGGCCGAGGCGGCTGACCGCGTGGCGGCTGCGGGCAGACAGGCGGCCGGGGCTCTTTTCTTCGCTCCGGCACGGGGAGCGGCTGGGGCTTGGGGAAAGGCTGCTCCGCGGCTGCGGGCGGGGGCGGCCGGTGTTTCTTTGCGCTGGACCGGCGGCGCCTGACTGCGGGCGGCTCCGTGGGCTGGACGGCCGGGGAGCATGGCAGCTGCGGGCGGCTCTGCAGACCCTGGGTTTTCTCCCCCGCCGGCTCCCGGCCGCGGATGGGGCTGGAGAGGGGCTTTTCCGCGGCGAACCGGGGTGGGGACGGGACAGCCGGCTCTCTCCTCTCTCCTTGTCGGTGGCAGAGCTGGCCGCTCTGCCGCGGCTCCCTCGCCCCGTTTCCGACCTGGGATGGGGGGGTGCAGCGCCCGAGAGTTTCTCTACGGGAACGGGCTCCCTGTTTTTAAGGTGGTCTGGGAGGAAAGGTGCCACGTGCCACTGAGGTGGCTTTTTACTGTTTTATTTTTATCATTGTACACGCATATGTGTTAAAGAGATGCAGTTGACATTTCCACAGATAGGGCCGGCTAGAGTGATCTGGACAGACTAAATGGGTGGGCCGAGATGGACGGCCCGAGGTTCAACAAGGCCCAGTGTCGGGCCCTGCCCACAACAGGCTGGGGCAGAGGGGCTGGAAAGCTGCTGGGGGAAAAAGATCCGGGGGTGCTGATCTACAGCGGCTGAATATGATAATATGATATCAGTGTGTGCCCAGGTGGCCAAGGAGGCCAGTGGTGACCTGGCCTGTGTCAAAAGCAGTGTTGTGAGCAGGACTGGGAGGTGATTGTCCCACTGTATTGGCACTGTTGAGGCCACACCACTGAGAGTACTGTGTTCGGTTTTGACACCCTCGATTTAAGAAGGACATTGAGTTGCTGGAGTGTGTCCAGAGAAAGGCAGTGGAGCTGGTGAAGAGTCTGGAGCACAAGTCTGAGGAGTGGCTGAGGAAGCTGGGGATGTTTAGCCTGGAGAACAGGAGGCTCAGGGGGACTTGATCACTCTGCACAAATGCCTGAAGGTGGGACTCGGCCTGTTCTCCAAGAGGAAATGGCCTCAAGCTGTACTAGGGAGGTCTGGGTTGGATATTAGGAAGAATTTCTTCACAGAAAAGGCGATTAGACATTGGAATGGGCTGCTCAGGGAGGTGGTGGAGCCACCTGGTCTGGAGGTGTTTAAGGAAAGACTGGAATCTGCACTTAGTGCTGTGGTCTAACTGCCGTGGTGGTGTTTGGTCATAAATTGTAAAGTAATCTCAGAGGTATTTTCCAGCCTAATTAATTATGTGATTCTGAGACCCGAGCCCACAGTGCCCGAGAGCTCGGAGCTCGCCGTGGAGCCGGGGCGAGGCTCAGGCACCTCCGCCGTCCCCGTTACCGCCTCCCCCGTGCCCGCCCGGCCCCGCTCCAGCCCCGCCCGCCCTCAGCCAGCGCTCCCGGCCCCGCTCGGCCCCGCCTCGGCCCCGCCCGCCCTCAGCCAGCGCTCCGGGCGCCGCCGTTCCGGCCCACCCCGCCCCAGGGCGTGCCCCGGGGGGTGGCTGCCCTTGTTCCTTCCCTGCCCTCCCCGCGGGCGGTGCGAGGCCGGCGCTGTCCCGTGCTGGAGCGGCCATGGCGACGGGCCGGGGCAGGTAACCGTGGGCTCTGCCGGCCCGGGGCCGCCCGCTCGGCCTTCTTCACCTTTAACGGGGAGGGGGGTTTAATTGTTTTCCCTCAGCTCCCATTGCTCCTCTGAAAAACTTATTTCACGTGTTGCACGGCTCTGGTTTCCAGCTCTCGAGTCTTCGCGGCGAGGGCTGTGGGCATGGTACTCTCCTCTCCTGGCCCAGTGGACGCCTTGCAGTGGAGAACGCTGGTGTTGCCAGGTGCACAGAGGCCTGGGGTTAACACTTTTTTTCCTGCCTGGGGAGCCTAAACTTCTGTGTCCTTCAGCTTGGAGGAGATGCTGTAATGGGTACCCACAAAGTTAGTTTAGTGGCTGCTTTATACGTCCAGGGTGGTTTGGGTTTTGTGATAAATAGGAGGGTTTCGCTGTGGAAGGTGTGATTACCATAATTCTTACAGTACAGGGTAGGCTTTCAAAATTTTAAAGCATCAGTCTTAGAGGCAAAGTTGAGAAAACAGATTTTTCTGCTAACCCATTTCTACAGCCTTAGGTTTCATAGCAGTTTCATTCCCCCTGCTGTTTTTTGGGTGGGTTTTTTTGCCTTTTTTCAACCTGCTAATGGATTGGGGTAATATCCACCCTTTAAAAATTAAATTGAAATAGACAGCTGAAGGAAAAAAAAAAACCCACAACCAACCCATGCCAAAACATCATTGTAATTTTTCTTTTTCCCTGCATACGCTTACAGAGGTGGAGGAGACACGTTTTTTCACTACTTAAAACTTTGTGTACATCATTTGAAATGTTTCTCGGAAGACAATTGTTTGCTGACCATCAAAAAACCAAGGCACATTGCAAGTATTATAGGGTATGAAAATGAAAATACTGGAAAAGTGAGCCCCACAGGTTGAAAGCTAATGAAAAAGCAATTGAAGTTGTGCCTCTTGAGTAAGATCATCTCAGTTCTAGAAGTCTCTAAAGAGGGGGTGTAACAGCTGTCATTGACTTTCATCTTAGGCTAATCTGCCCAAACTGTGTCAATGCAACCTAAAAGCATTTTGTTAATGCTAATTTAAAATCTTAGCACACGCAGTACTTGAAAAGTAATTTATGGATTCGGTTGCTGTTTGTTTCTTCACACCTTGAGAATATTTTTGTTTTGGCGAATACAAAAGTTCAGCAGATTTTTTTTAAAATTGAAGCTTACAAAAACAATAGCTATTACATTAAAGTTTTCAAGGCACCCATGGGCAAAATGTTTCTTCCCTCAGATATTTCTCCCTGGAGTGAAGAAGGGAGAGGTTAGTGGTTAAAATGAGCAAGAAGGACAGTCTGTGCAGTTTATGCTTGTCCAAGGTAGCTTATTTTAAAATCCAGAATCCAGCTTCGTATCTGAATTATTTCTGTGCCTGGAGTTTGTGAAATTGCGTCCCTAGAGAGTATGCCCAAACTCTCTGCTTTCAGCATGGATTTAGGGCAGAGTAGCCTGGGATGTGCTGCCCTGGAACATACAGAAGTGATGGCTCTGCTGCTGTTGAACACAACTTGTGTCTCTAAATCCCTTTAACAGCAGTTTGTTACTGCTTCATCATCTAAGTGTTTAGGGCCTCATCATCTAAGTGTTTTTGATAATGATACATTAGTAAAACCCTTTGTTTGATCTCCAGATTGTATTTATTACAAGACTACTTTTTTGTAGTTGTTAATGTAGTTGGTTAGCACCCAAGCTCAAATGTGCATGTCTTTTTGTTAAGCTTGTAACAATTCTTAGTAAAGTGTCTTGGATATTTTTGTTTTGTTTTACATAGCACAGTTGACAATGTAGGCCAGCGCTGTTAATTTATTTTGATTTTTTTTTCTTTAAGCATAAATCAATCTTAAATCAAGAACTTATTAAATGTATATGATAACCATATACTTCAAAATTAGCTATTTCCCCCCCATATGGATTGGTTGCCTAGAAACCCCGAGCTGGTTTGACCAGGTGTTGGAAATCTGCTGGCAATTTAAAGCGTCAGTAATGCAGTGAATGGGGAGCTCTGCTTGTTCAGTGGCATCCGAGGGTATGAAGTGTAAGGATTTGGTTTAAGATTGAAACTCTGTCCCCATCTTTCTCTGTGGATTAATGATAGGATTTGTTTGCAATTACAGCTGACAAAGACCTTTCTATCAGAAAACTTGGAAAAATCTGTGAGCAGTTGGATTGTAAGAATTTGTGTTAGAAATATGCAAAGTTTCTTCCTTTTCTATCCCAACTGTGATGTGGAAATGTTGCCAGAGCAGGTTCTTTCACCATGGTGTGCAAGAGACCAATCCAGACATGGAGTTATTTGATGTATTTACAGTTCTGCACAGTGCTGGGTGGCATTTAGCAAAGGAAGGAATTAGTTCCTTGGCTACAAGCTACATAATTCTCTTATTAATTAATTTTCTATCTTCTGTTGGTTAACAATTCTCTTGCTTCTCATGCTGATTAGTTTGCATGCTCAGTCTTTCTCTTTTTTGAGTCAGTGGTGGCAGTCTCACATTTCTGGAAGCTGTAGTTGATTTCAGCACAATTGCTGAGTTGGCTTTAATAGTTTCTTCCTTATCTTGGGAGTTGTTCCAGGTATCCCTCTGGCCTGTAAATTCTGCATTCTTTGTGTCCACTCTCAGTGGTCATCCTTCTTCCCAAGCTTTGTTAACCTCTCACTACATCTGAAATCTTTGAAGCGTGTCAAGCCATAAACCTTACTAAAGCAATTCTACCGACAAGTAATTTGTCTGTCTAACACCTAGACATCCCTTAGACCTTGTTAGCTGCTCTCTGTTTCATGGGTTAAATCTCCTTTCTTTTTGTTTATGCTTGAAAGGATACAAATTCTTTTTGAACCTCAGCAGTTTCTGAGGAAGTTTCAACGTATTGTTTTTATCTGGTATCTTTTAATCGCTTAGCAAAGTTGAGTGGCTCAAAAATGTCTCTGGAGTAATGTTGTGAAACAGAAGAATAATCAGTGAGTTTGACTTGCTGCAGGGGCCTCAGTGGAGCTTGGCTGTAGTGGCCACAGGGGTGCAGCTGTCTAAGGGTAATAAACCTCTACCAGATTCAAACTGATTTGGGGGAGCAGCAACACTATTATTGCCTTTGCCTGCTGTGAGAGATCAATCACAGGGTTGACAGCTGTGAGTTTAAATCTGAATCTTCCTGATGCCAGGTATTTTAACTTGGGTGTAATTGTTCAAATCATAATGATTGCCACGTGGTGTATTCCCTGCATCCTGCCTTGGTTGAAGTGTTGTGTCTAGGTGTGCACAATATGCGTATTTCTTCATTTTGTGAATATGTGTTAACAGCTTTTCCTTCTTACAAGTAGGTTAAGGACCTTTGCTGCCAGGCCTGGGGAATGTTCTGAAACTGTAAATGCTGGCATTGAAAGTCTGTATTTGACACCTCCCAGAAAACTGAAACGAAACATGAGCTTTGAGAGGTGAGTATGTCTGTGAGTAAGTCACCCTGTAAACTGCCTTTTGACTGCTTGCAGTAATTGTATTCATATCTTGGAGATTTCTATGTCAAATATTCTGAGTTGAAAAGATTTTCTTTCCTGGCCTACTTTGGGATCCTGTGTTCACCTTCTAATGTTTTCTGGCATGGTTCTCCTTTGTGTTATTTGCTAGGTTCATAAGGATTATGTAGGTTTTCCAAGCCATGTGAAGCCTTCAGCAACTTCTTTGGAAGTCATGGGCAGTGTTGTTCCTTGAGAATAAAAATTGTTATTTTATTACTTCAATAAAAGCCAGATTGGAATTAAACTTCATGTGTTTCTCTTGGTTATTGGTTGTCATCAAGTGTATCTTAGTGTATGGAGAGGCTGAGAATGGTGGATTGGGATAAAAGGAGGGAGGAATTACTGGCTGCTGCATATTTACTGCAAGGTAAATGTTTCTCTTCCTGCTTGGCAGTGAAAGAGTAGTTTCAATATAATTATGAGTTGTTTTCTTTTTGAAAATTAGTTACATTTTTACAAAAAATATTCTAAGACTATGTTACCTGAAAAAGCAATTAGTTTTATACATTTGATCACTACTGTGTAGTGATTTCTCTGTTTTGCATTGGATGGCCAGTTCAGCACCTCTATGCTGTCTGACTGGTGTGATAGTGAGAGAAAAAAGAAAAAAAAATCAGCTTCCTTCAAAGGAGAAAGAATACAGCTGTAAAAACTGCTGTTGAAAATTCTGGATCAAGTATATTATTTTAGCTAATTTGCAGCTTTTTAAGGTATCACTTCTAAATTGTCTCTGGAATGAGTGCACTAATTGCTTTGGACTTAGAGTTTATGAGTTATTTCACATAATAACAGTGCAAGTTTTTGCATGTTATTTCTATGTCAATGTAACTAAGATTGTGAGTTTAATACAAACATTGAGGTATTGGCGTTGTTGTGCTACCCTTTAAAGCTCTCTGCTTCTGAAACAGTGTCATAAATCAACAAGTGTTGCAAATAACCCCGTAGTAAAAGGACAAGAGGCACAGATGGGGTGTTGACTTTCACAGCACCTTTTATTTTCAGCAGTGATTTTGATGTGGCCATACTCAATGCTCAAAAAAATTAAGAGTATAAAATGCGTGTATTTTAAACTCTGCAGCTATGAGCTACTGCTCAAATTGTATGAGGTTCATGTCTGCTAATGCAAAAATCACTTTGGCTCAATCCCAGGGTGTGTTCTGCTTGTCATGCCTAGACTGGCTCCTGCATTTCAGGCAGCCTTCCAGATGCAGAGACATTGGCATTTTCAGGATATCACTTGGCTCTTACTTTGAAGTTCACATCTTTCTGCTGACATAAATGAAAACTGCACAAGACCCCTGAGCACGTACAGTTTGGAGATGATGATGAGGTAGAGCATGATCTTGCTGTTAGACTAGGACATTTCTGTCCTGGTGCGTTCTCAGGCCAGACGCGGCAGTCAAAAGGGAGAGTGAATGTATCTGCAGTTTTGCAAATGCTGGTGATTGTGGAATAAACGTTAAAATCATGGTACAAGCAGTAAGGAACTGAAGCTAAATGAGATAGTTTCATATCAAACATAGTTAAAGTTAACAAAGTCTAATAAAACCTCAAACTTACAACTTTTTGTGTAATCGTGCTGTGCCACTGGAATAAGTTGTGATGAATTATTTTAGGCAAATGCCACATACCAAAGAGTGAAGTTACAGCCCAAACTCCACAATTTAACTCTTTAGGTGATTTTTTGTTTCATCTGTTTACAACCTGCTGCTTTCCACCTCTTCTGTTTTTGTCTGGTTTGAAATTAAAATTCTCTGCCATTGTAATTTCTGGAGTTTGCAGGCAAGTCTAACAGAATTCCTCTTTCTCTTCTTTTCTAGCATGCCATCAGAAATGCTGCTGAAGATATTTTCCTATTTAGATGCTGTGTCCCTACTGTCTCTTGGTTGTGTGAATAGACGCTTCTATGAGTTGGCCAATGACAAGTAAGGAAGAGAGAAGGTCTCAGTTTGTGCCCTAGTTGTGTTTACCTGAATTATGAGTCTTTCCAGTTCAGTTTCTCTGATGCCAGAGCACCTCTGGGCAGTTACTCTGCTGAAATTGCCCTGCACAGCGTACAGTACATGTTGCATGCAATTCTAGCTGTGCAGGGCCTGTTGTTTATTGGGGGTTATGAGGCAAAAACTAAATCCAGTGCTTTGAAATGTTGGTGTTAGCACTTTTTTAATTTTAAAATTTCTATATATTTATTTGTATTCACATGGACCTGCAGAAACTTTTCGGTTCAGGTGATCCTTAATGGTGTGTTGCCAGTAGCTTTATGGAATTGTAGCTTTGACAATTTTGAAGTCCTGCATACTTTATTCTTTCATTAGATTTTTGAAGAGGAATTGATTCAATCAAATGATCCACTAGTGGTTTTTATCTGTTGCTCTGTTTGTGACTCTTTGGTGACGTCTAAATGAGAACAAAAGAGACAAAGATAAATACCGACACGTTTTTTTAATAAGGATTGCTTATACAGAGTTCATAAATTGCTCCAACCAATATCATGATAATTTTGTGAAAGGGTAAAGAGGAGAGACTTGGGTTGGTGTGTGATAACTAGGATCTGGGCATCCTTTTCTTTGTAGGATTCTACTGCATTAGTGTTGTTTGAATGAGAAAATGTCTTCCTCTATAGGAAGTTGCTGTACCAGGTATGAATCTATTTCTCCCTTATTTACTAAAAATTGTGTGGTGAATTAGTTGGTTTACCTTGGCATTAATACCTTTAGAACTGATGAGTTTAAAGGGAAGATCTGTAATCCAGATTTAGGTTTTGAGGGTAGATAAAAATTGCATAGTTGACACAAATTACCAATCTTGGTATGTGTTTTCCACTTCAGGATGGTGAAGCAGGATAAAATCACTGTGGCTGTCCAGGGGAAGATGATTCATCTGTCTCCATCTCGACAATGTCTGTTTCCATTTTCTAATCTCAATAGAGATTAGTGTGCGTGCACAAATGAGACTTTGGAAAGAGTTAGTTTCCCTTATCTAGGAGCCTGACTGGTTCAGGGGGGACCAGGTAATTTCTTCCTGATGGATTTTCCTGGACCTTCTCAAGACCCTGAATCTTGCAGTGAATGAACAGAAGTTTTAATGGGAGTCACTGCATATTTCTGTGACAAATCTGACTGTGGTTTTTAGGACATTTCTGGTGTTCTGGATGTACAGGGAGCTGTCCTTGTTGCAACAGGACCATCAGTCTTTCATTGTGCTATGTCTGTGCTGCCTAATGCAGTGATTTGTCTTTGGGCTGTTCACTTGAACAGTTCTTGGCACTGATGTCTCTCCAGTGTAACTATTGAGGACAAGGAAATGTTTATGACCCTCCCTTTCTGTACCCTCCTTGTCACAGCATGGGATATTCCAGCCTTCCTACCATGCAGTGTGGGAAGTTCATGGGTATGGTCTGCCTGTGAAGGCCTGAGGATTCTGATCACCAGCAGAACGTGCTTGTGTGAGAGGAAGTGAGAGCACAGGGCAAAGTCTTTGCCACTGTGGTCAAGTGATGACTGATGATGATGTGTCTGATTCTGGCATCTGAGTTAGCAGTAGAAGATTTGTTTGGTTTGTTGTAGTAATGTTCAGTAAGAGACCTTGAGATGAGTATTAACAATTTGAGGCAAGAAGGGCAGGGCATGTATTCTGCTGTGAAAGAGGCAAACTTGTGCTTCCCTGTTGGATGCCTTTTTGATTTATCTGCCCTGACTTCTTCAGAAGTTGAGGATGAAGGGGAAGTGATACCTTCCTAAACACTTGTGATTCCAAGTCCTCCTTCATCTTCTTCTCTGTCTCCCTGCCCTAGCTGAATTTTTGAGTTTCTTGAACTAATTTCTTTGCTTGCCCAACACTGTTTTGGGAAAGGAAGATGCAATATGTTTCTGAGAGTGAGGATGAACATGGTAGGTATTTGTCCTTAGTCTATCTTCAGTCAACTAAATTGCCTGAGCCTGCAACTTCAAAATGCAGGAAATGCCTAGTACTAAGCCCTGTCTTTTCAGCATCATACAGTAAGATGCAGAGTATCTCTCTCCATCAAAGGATATCTTTTTTTGGGAAGGAGTTTCTAGTTATCAGGAAAGTTTTATAGGAGGTTATTTTACTGGGTGTTTTAGGCTGGTGAAGACCAATTGGATGATACACAGCTCAAATTCCCCATGTGATGTTATGTTAAGGACATCTCTCCTTTTTTCATGACTGGACAGTTCTAAACTGCTTTGGAGTTAAAAAAAGAACTTTCCCCCTCCATCAGAAATGTTTTTATACTGTCTGGTAACTTGGCTACCCTTTATGGTCTTAAAGTAGAAGGATTTTAAAACTTTGTTTCAGTTATGGGGATTGTTCTTTATGTTACCCTTCCCACTCTGCTTTTGGTGAATGGAAGGTTGAAAACTCATGTTGACTGTGAACCCACCTTTACCAGTTATGGTAACTTATTGGTCTGTGTGTTTTAGACACTTTTGTCTTAAAAAATGGCAGTGGGGAATTCTGTATATATCTGCAGAGCAGCAGGCTGGGAGGTTTTTGCGAAATTCCTGGGTCTGCTTGCATCAATAACCAGAGCTGGCTCTCAATATGTGGGGAGTTATTCTCAGTAGCTAATGAATTGAGAATGCTTTTGATGGGTAGGAGGCAGTGTGGGATGGATCTAGTCCTTGAATACTTTAAGGAGAAGGGAAGATGCCATACCATACATGCTAGTGTAAGTTTGCCTGAGGATAAGTGAGAACTGGTAGCCTTGCTGATAAATGGTAGAAAATGTCTCAACTATTTGTTGCCCTCACTAGTAATTTTCTTCAGTGCAGTTATGTACACTGTGTGTCTAGCATTTCAAAATTAGAAAACTTATTGGCAACCTATATTCACAGATTATTGATTGAATTTTTGTAGGTTCCTGGACTCAATGTTCTGTGAATTGTCCTAGAGATACTGGGGTGTGAGGGGCTGAAATGTGAACTAATAGTTTTCCTGGCATGAAAGAGATGAACCCATCATTACAGTCACATATTTCTTTGACTTCAGAAAGTCATGTCTTCTCTGGGCTTTTCCAAAGAGAGTGCAGAAAGGATTGAAATTACATTAGTACCACCAAACAAAGGTGATTCTAATTGTCCTCCTCAGCTGAACTGAGAAACTTGAAGTCTACAGATGGTCTTTGTTGAATAGGAGATATTAAACCACTTTTTCCACTAGCTGATTTTCTATGAGGAGGACACATCATTGTTTTAGGGTGGAATTTTCAAAAATTTCTGCTTAACCTTTATCAGTTTTCACTTACTTGCTGACTGACTGTGCTGTCACAGAGCTTCATCCTGGATCCCATATTTTTGAGAAGACAGACAAGACTGGTTTTTTGCTAACACTATGCTCAGTGGTAGCTGAGATGTGCATGTAAAAATGGAGTGACTATTCTTGAAATTTACTCCTCTTTATTCTATTTTTATTTTCAGTGGAATTTGGCTGAAACTTTATTCCAATTATTTGCAACCAAAATGGAAAATGAAGTCTAAACAAACAGAAGCTGTTTCTTTGGGCCGTGCTGCTCTACATGATAAAAAGCCTGGGTACTGGAAGAAAGAATACATCTTCAAACAAACGTGTGCCTTCAAGACTAGAGTAATGCGACTCGTTAAATTTCTAGATCCTTACACAGGTCTTCCATGTAAAAACACAGAAGCTATGAAGTAAGCAATGCCTTGTCACAAAGATTTACTTCAGAACAATGTACAAAACATTAATGGCTTGGAGTAGTATAGAATTAGAGCTATAAAATGTATATCATAATGGAATGATGCAATGATAATCTATAAATGACTGAAACTGAGTCGCAGTTAGTAGAAATGTAAAAATTCTGTTGAAAGCATAGTTTAAATTTTATCACTTTGAGAATTTGTTTTTAAACACTCCTCTCCCCTCTCAATTCCTAAATAACAGAGTCTCTGGCTTGAGTTGGATAATTGTTCTAAAGGACAAAAATGGAAAAGAACATGTAGTAGAGAATCCAAAACTATCATTTAAGGACACATCTGTTACCATACTTTGGTATGGTACAGACTGGCCATGCTTGGACATCCTGTCAACCCTAAAACTGTTTGGAGTTACACCATTGTTTCCTGACCAAAACAGACCTCCCAGCAAGAATGGGTGAGTTTTAATATAGGATTTTTGAGGATTTTTTGGGTGTAACTGATTGATAATATGTCTGTAGGACCTATCTGACATTTGTTTGATTCAATAAGTTAACCCTTCATTTGAAAGCCTCCCCGCAGTAGTTCTTTCTATGTTCTTCTCTTTGGTAGAGCTTTTTAGAGAGGAATAGTAGAAATAGTATAATCCAGCAAGCTATGGCATTAATTCATAGGTTAATTGGCATGTGATATGCAGGCTGATAGGTCCTGACTTGGAAAGCTGAATCTAAGCCCTAGAGCATGAAAGAAAAATGTAAATCTAGAAGACTTTATTGTGAGAAATTTAGCTTGGAAGAGTTAATCAGTATTTATGTGGCTACAGTCAGGTATTCTATGTTGTTAAAATTTATTTTCTGTCTGGTAGGTGTGTATATGAATTTAGGGAACTTGATGTTTAACTATGTGTGCAGTCTTCAGTACATGCATATGAAGTCACACAGTCCACAGCATGTCCCTTGTTTTTTAATTTACATGTGTACAGTGGTTTTTGTCATTATATTCTAAAAAATAAATGAAAAGTGTTTATTTGAGGTATTTGGTTGCTGTCAAGGAGTTTTGCCCACATCTGGGCCTGTGTGTATAGTAGGTACAGAGTCAGCTGCCTGCTTCTTACACAAAGCCCCTGGCCATAGAGCTCTGAAAAGAGGGAATTGGTCACCTACAAAACATCTGGTTCTTCAACCATAAGCAGAGTATATACTTATAAAACAAATAAATCAAGAGAAGCCTTTTGTATAAAGTTAACTGAACAAGTCTTGCAGTCAAATTATGTGGGAAATGTAGTTGTTTTACCGAGATGATGATTCATATGTAGAAAATAAAAAAGCTTGCAGGCAGTTGATGTGTTTATTTCACAGAGTTACAAGTTTTAGAAATTGTGACTAGAGATGAAGTCAGTGGTTTCACCAATTTCAGTATGTCATTGTTTAGACTATAAGGCAGTAGTGCAGGGACAGGCCTGATTGACTTAAAGATGGAAAAGGTTGATGTTGATCAAGAAGAAATGTTTTACTGTAAGGGTGGTGTGACACTGGAATGGGTTGTCCAGGGAGGTTGTGGATGCCCCATCCCAGACAGTGTTCAGTGTTTGATTGTAGGTGGTATTACAGTGATACTATGTGGAAGTCTAGGAACTGTTTTGAATATAGTAAGAGCCTGAGTCTGAAAAGGATTTGAGGAAGACTTCTTCATTCTGAGTAGGTAATGCAAACTCTTACTTACTGCCCTTTTTTAAAATGCATCATTAGTTAATAAGAGTGTTCATGAACTTATATTTAAGATTTTTTTGGAGCTAATGGCTTTAATTATAGGTAAAATATAGAAAAAAAATCTAAAAAAGGAAAGCTTCCTGTAGCACATACTTTTAATTTATTATATGTACAGTTTGATACTTTCCTTTGAATTTTGCTTCTCAGTGATTTCATCTAGTATCAATAGAGTATGAAAAACAAGTTATAAAGTAATTCTGTATCTTGAAAAATTGGGCAAGTACGTAAGTTCTTTTTTTAAGCATGTTTTAGAAGATCGTAGTGTTTTTTATTTCTTTTCTTGTTAGGGGTTGAGATCCTGCTAGTACACTGTGGTTGTTCAAATGTATGGTTTATGATTCTGCATGGCAAATGCTTTCAAAACCATTTTCATCATGTGCTGCTGGTCAGACTTTACAGTTAAAAATGAAATTAAACTGGACTTTTACATGAATAAGGAGACACAGCCTTTTTACTTCATTCTGTATGTTCTTTTCAAAGACCTCGTCGATTTTCCTTGATTGCTGAATACCCTCTTGGCAACCTGACTGAAAGTAGTGTCTCAGTTGGTGCTGATGAGCTTGTCCAGCTCTTCAGTCTGAGTCCAGGACTGTTAGTAGGAATTTGGAAGGTAAGATAACATTTTGTTTCTGTATTTTATTATGATTTGAATGAAAAAAAAAAAAATTGGCTTGTAGTTTGGGTTTGAGGAGGGCTTTTTTTTTTTAATCTTCCTTTTTTTTCCCCTTTGGATTTTGAAAGATCTTGTCTAAACTAGTAACCACAAAACACATGTAGGGACAGTAAGTGGAAGATTTATTGTATCCTGAAGAGCTGTCACAGGAGTATATATACTTTTTTAAAAAATCCACTTCTAATTAAGAGATCAGTTATCTATCATTCCATATTAGATGCTGTGTTCAATTTTATTTATTTTACAGTCTTCACATGCCCAAGTTTGATATGCTAGAATAATTTTAAATGGAATGGTTTGAGAAAAGAAGTGCTTCTTCCTCTGATTCGTGCCATTACCTGCCCATGCCACTCAAAGTGATGAGTTCCCACATAGCAACTTAATTTTAATCTACATCACCAGGTAGCTGTATCCTGCTCCAGCAGCAGGAATGCTGTAAATGGTGCCCTTTTGGGGGTATTAAATTCTTGGTATTAAGAGTCTAGGTTAAGCAGTTAGCCTCTGTAGGGTAAGTGTAGACGTGAATGTCTTTAGAGGGCAGTGCCGAACATCTGAAGTCGACTTCAGAAGGAATCTGCATCTTTGCATGGGATGCACTGGCACCTCTGTGTCTGCCTGTGGCTATGTAGGTCTGGGTGCTATGGAGGCCTGTTTCAGGTGTTCTGCTCTTGGTCTGAATTGAGAGGTGGTAGCCCTTTTTTCCTCCCCTCAGCCATGCTCTTGATGTAGACTTAGGTTATTTGGAACTTTCCTAAGGGAGGCTGTGAGCAGTTCCTCAAAGTTGTGTCTAATCTCCAGCTGCAAACATGCTGCCTCAAATGTACACAATCGCCAGAGGCAATGTTTAAAAGTGCAGAAGGACTATTTCTTTCACTCCTACTTAAAGGTAAGAGTGAAAATCCATTTCCTGGAAAACTTGAAAACCTGACTGGCATAAACCCATTATTGGTTGTTTCAGTCTGTGAAAATCTCTGCTAAGTGAACAGCCATTTCTCTCTTATCTTCAGACGTTTTGTAGATGGGTGCCCCTGTATTGTTGGCTCTCTGGTCTTGCTCATGCATTGGCCCCATCCATGCTCAGAAAGAGAGATCTTTCAGCACCTGGAAATGGTTCAGTCATAACCAAGTTTCACATCATTGTTAAGAATCGAGTGCCTCACTCCAATATATTTTCCCTGCTTGCTTTTCTGAACAGCAGTTCTTATTCTCTGTGTAGGCAGAGTAATATGAGGTAGTTAAGTGTCAGTGGGTGTAATAATTGTAAATGCCACACGTCTTGTTTTTTGCACATATCTGCATAACAGAAACCAAGGGCAGGTTATGTGGGCCTTCTGGTATTTGGACAGAGAAAGACTGAGAAATTATGAGATTGATAGATCTCCCTAGTTAAATCTTTTATAGCTGTAATTTTGCACTTTGAAAATACAGGAGCAGTTAAAAAGCCAAAAGTTTGAATAGAGGATGTCATTTTCTGGTAACCCAGAGAGATGAAAACAGTAGTTGCCCACATTTCAGGAGAGTAATAGACTTCTGGCAGGGAATTATTTTCCTATTGACTTATGTGTTTGGAAATGCAGGATTTTAAAAAATGCATTTAAAGAAAAAAAAAACTTGATATCCTAGTATTGTGTTCTTGAAGTAAATATATACCTCTGTCTCTAGTTTTCGCATTGATGTTTTCTCTGTATAGACATCTGTAGAAGGTTATGTTTTTAATGTTTTCCTAGGACTAAATAGTCTGGTGAAGACATGTTTTTTACTTTGAAATTCACAGTTTCTATTGAATAATTCTGTATTCCTCACTGATGTTAGCCCTCTTTGGAAATAGTTCTTTACATGGGAAGATAATCTTGATGTTTCAGCAGTTGGGAGTAAGTGCAGTTTGATTTTGTTTAGGTATCTTTTTAAAAGTGGTTATTAGAAGCTAGGGGCAATTCTTGGAGCTCTCATAATTTTTGCCTAGACATAGGTAGTTTCCCTCTCTTTCCCTGTAATACAGAAATTCTGTAATCTTTTATATATATTCTGTACTCTTGTGAAAAAACAGTAAAGGTTTTAGGAGTCCAAGTATTAAAGCAAGCCATTACTAACATTATTACAGTAACTGGCAGAGTAATAAGCGGCAGCATTTATCTATGAATTTTAATGCTCAGAAAGACCTTGTGAAAAAAAGAATTTCCAGATAAAAATACATATACTTTAATTAACTTTTCAGGAGAAAAATGAAATTGCTTTTGTTATGGCGAATCTTCATTATAATCAACTTCTTGAGAGAAGCATTTTGGGTTCTGCTACTGTGTAAGTTTGGTTTTCCTTTGTGGGAAGTAAAGATAACCTTTTGAATAAAGCTTTGAGTTTTACAATTAAAATTGCCTGCTGGTAAGATGCTTATGTTTAGGCAGTAATTAACTATTCTTGTGTAATATAAACAACAGTTACAGTAAATACAAAAATGTAGAAGCATTTTCATACTAAAATATTGCCATCATTATGCTATTGTGGAGATAATTTAGTTAAAAAAGTGTACTAGTACTGGCTGTATTGAGAAAGTTAGAAATACACTGCCCATACTTTCTCCCTTTTCATAAGCAGTCTTTTTATTTCCTCTTCCTATCTGAAACAGTGATAGAAAAGAGGGAGACATTTCAGGAAGTAGAGAAGTAATCTTTGGCTGTGTAAGAGGGGAGAAAAATTCTGGTAAACTGGTGAGGTGCTTGCAATTATCTTTTAGTCCTATTCAGAGAGTAGCAGGGTTTCCTATTAAGTGTTTGTATATGTGTATATTGCAGTGTATAATGTAATACCTGTTTATACATTATAAACTGTTTAAAAATACAATTTATTTTTTTTTTTTTAGCTTTAGAACAGTATTTGGGGAATTTATTTGCCACTCCGCTTTCTAGTCAGATACTTTTGTATCTACCAGTAGTCTTAAATGCCCACTATAACTCAGTGTGGCTCTTCTCTCACAGAATGTAAGATTTAACACCTTCTCTCTTAGTATCAGATTGGATCCTGTGTAGAAGTTGCTCAGTTGCCTCTGGCATGTGGTCACTTCAGGTCATTTATGTGCAGTAGTTATTTAGTTAGGCACAGGCAAAATAATTTCAATATTTGCTATTTCAGAGAAGTCTCTAGAGCTAGTGGGCTTTTAGATTTGTAGTTAAGCTGATGCTTTTTTCTTTGTTGAAGACAAATCCGTGTTTTGAAGTTTAACAGATGTACCTTTTAAAGTTGACTGCCATATTTTCTCCCTTTGGCTGGGCTGAACAGCTGATCAGCAGTTTTAGACACTGTATTAGTTTAAAAGAAGTGTGATGAACTAGAGATGTTTGATTTCAAAACTGTCTTAAGATGACAGTCTCAGTGTAGGGCTGTATGTTACATCTCTATTAAGTCATGTTCCCCCTTGCTAAATTCTATTATTTTTCTTTTTTTCAAGTCAATATACTCCTCCACCTAATCAACCTTTACTGGATGATATTGACTCAGAGTATGGACTGCATGAGTACAGCCTGCATCTTGACCTTCATGGCAGAACCTGCATGTACCTGTGTGGATCATTCAAGCGCCTCTTCTGCAGAAAACGTAAAGTTGACAGAACAATGATGTTTGTTTTAGAAATGATCCCTGTCTTTCCTTCTTGTATCCAGTTTCTCTCTTTTAAGGGGTGAAACTGAAATGGAATTTTAAGAGTAAGATGTCTGTTAGTTGTGTGGTTTCTTTATATCTGCATGGTGCTTTGTGTGGCATCCTAAGGCTGCTCTGTAAGAAGTCTGCCCATTGTTACATTTTTATAGTGTCAGGCCTGGGACTGAATTCTTCAGATTGTCAGGGTCTTTTCTTTTAGTTCTCTGCTGCATTAATAATGCGGTGGCATAGCTCTTGGTGCAGGCTGATGTTTCTTTCAGTTGTATTTTATAAAGGAGAGACAGTTTGTCCTCGTACAATTTGGAAGCTTATTTCTGTAGAATTCTCCTTGAGTATACTTTGGATGCACAGACAGATTGAAAATATAGATAAATTTGTAGAAGTTACTGTGAACTTTAAGATCTATAGGTTTTTTTTGGTGAGCTTGAGGTTGCCTGTTCTGGCATCTCGTCATTGTGTGGTAAACAATTTCAGTCATTTTTTTTAACTGCTGCTTCATTCTGTTTTCAGCACTTCTTTCCATGAGACGTGATTGACCATCCCTGTTATTCTCATACAGCCCAAATTCATAATTGTACTGAGGTTTTGAAAAATACATGTGTGATCTCTCTTTTGACATAACTTCAGCATAAATTCCTACAGCTACATAGCTGTCTTTCTGTAAGCAGAGACAGATTAAAATATTAAAATTAGACATTGTCATGAATTTAATTTATAATTAAGTACTGTAAATTAATTATTGCTCCCAAATAATTTTTTTTTGTATCGGCAGTAATTTTTTTTATCCACACTGCTGAGCAGTGCGGATTGCAGAACATGTTGTTTTTCGGTCAGTAGAGGGCACTGTTGTCAGACGTGAGCGCTTTTACCGGGCTACAGAATTTCCCCGTGATTTGGTTTGGTTTTTCTCGTTGGTGTTTGGTGATTCCAAGAGCTGTCATTTAGATGGCAGCCTTGTGCAGTGTGGAGTGTAGTAGTCCTTGAACCTGAAATATACCTGAAATACATTTTTCAGATTCCAGAAAAGTTGCAAGCTTAAACTAAATGAATAATTCTACGGCTAAAACTTCAGTGAAAGTCTATGCATGTAGCAAGAAATCTTACCTGAAGTGTTGTGTAGTACAAGAATCCTCTTTATATTATCAGAAAAAACCCCAAAACTTCTCAAAATTGGCAAGAGGATGGAGTTTTTGGAATTGTGTTGGTTGTTCTGGTTTAGCTGAATGTCATATTTTGTTTTCTAAAATGAAAATGTTATGCTCCTAGCAATACAGTTGCACAAGAAAAAGTATTATGTGGCATACTTCCTTTCTTGATACCACTTTCTTGCTGCTTAGAAGCTACTTCCACAAAAGATTAAGCTGATAAGCTGATCTTTATGCAAATTTTAGGAAATGTCCCTGAGCTACAGTTGTGATGCCATCTCACTTTGCAAGTTACAGAATCTGTTTTATGCTCACAAGTGTTTTCTGAATTACTGGTTTTGTGACCTTCAGCAGTGTGACAGCCACCAGATTCTGGTCTCACAGGACATCAGGCAGCTGAAGCCATGGTTCTGCAGACAATAAGCTCATTTGTCAACTTGTCCCTTCCATGTGCTCACACAATAATTCCTTGTGGAAAATGCTTGACTTCCTCCTGAAATGGTGTAATGATGCAGCATATGGTTGTCTGCTGTCACATTTTTCATTCTAAGTTGTTGTTCATTTTTCTCATTTTGGTGAACATGGTGTTGCTGAATGTGGTGGCCAGGTTTGTCCAGACTGGTTGTGTTTGCTGGTTTGTGTTTTGGTTTTAGGCTCCCTTCTAATAATATTCTTTGTCCCTTCCTCTGGGAGGACTCTGAAGCATGGAAGTCTGCAATGTTCTTGTCTTGCTATTTTTGAAAATTCTCTACTGAGTCCAGTTTTATTTTAAATTATAGACATGCCCATGGCAATTTCTACAACTTGAGGCACAGATCAGTTGTCAGCTATTATACTGTTCTTTTACTTATTTATTGGTTTTCGTTAGGGAGCTCTAGGCCTTCCTAGGTTACCAGAGAATGCCCATTTGTATTTTGCAGAATAACTGATTTATTTGTTCAATATTAATATTTATCTGCTTTTTGTTAGTGTCTATTAGTATTGAGCTTCATTTTGCTACTCTGTTTGCAATTCTTTTTGCAGAATTCTTAATATTAAATTAAAAAAGTTATGTCACACTTCATTGAACCAAGTAGATGGAGTGTATATGGCTTCAGATTTTTTTTCTGTTATTAATACTTACATTACAGTAATTAGCTGGTTTGCCACTGTTTGGGCTGGGGTTTAGCATTTTGTTTTATTCTCCTTTTCATGTAAACAGAATTGGCAATATGGTCTCACTGGCAGATAGTGTAGGGTGAATATGCTAAATACTTTGTAACTGAATTGAAAATATTTAGAAAACTTTCCTTGTTTTCAGGAAGGTATGACAGGCTTTTCTCCCAGAAGACTCCCAGAAGCTATGAATCCAGCTTCTTAATAAATACTTTTGAAGTGTATTTACCTAGGTTTTCAACTTTTTAAGCACAGCTTTGTACCCACATGGTAGTTTAAGCTTTGACTTTTCAATGTCATTTCTTGTTGATGTAAACTGATGTGATGTGCTTGCAAAATGTGAGAGTTGATTTTTGTGTATTTAGAGAGCTTTTAAGATTTGTTTGTAAAATTTCATATCAAGCTTTTGAAATGTTTTGCTTGACCTTGAAGTTGAAAGTTTTTTTTAAACTTGAATTTGCAAGTTTAAATAACCATTTCAGTGTCTTAAGGCTGGTTGTTGGCACCAGAATTAGTGTTAAGCACAGCTTTTCCTCTGAAAATACCAATCAAATGACAATTTGCAACAAAGGCTTGGTTAGCAAAACAAACTTCCTTGGCTTTTAGCTAAAATAAGTACTCCGGAACTATTGGTCTATTTGTTTCTTTCCCCTGAAGTTTGTCTACATGATATATGTTCTTTATTACCTTTACTTGGAAATATTTGTTCCCTATAACTTACTCTGCTGCTTTGCTGCTATGCGTGTCTTGCATAAACCAAGGACTAGAGATGTTATAAGGGGACAATGAAACAAAGTCTGGATCAGGCTGAAGAAAGCCCTGTCCAATTTGCTTTCTCTGTGTTTCTCTTCATATGTTTAACATAGCTTGTTCTGTCCTTTAATTTCATTTTCTTATGTGACTGGGGTGAGGAAGGGAAGACTTCAGTACTTAGCCTGCAGTTCCTTGCTTGTTTCTAGGCAGACTTTTCCCTCCTCTGGAATATAAAGACTGCAATGGAGCTTTTATATTAAAAAAACCCATATATAAAGACTGGATTAACCAGCCCATGAATAATTAGCCTTCAGATTCTTGATCTGTTGCCTATTTCCATTCTGGCTAAAGTTAAGAAGTAACTATAATACACCTTAGCCAGCTGATCTATCTAGCAGTGGTGTATTAATGTCATGCAGTGGCAGTGATGTCCTGGGCTTCATTAATTTATTAGCAGAATGCTTTTTTCAATCCATTTTTAATCCATTCAAACTTCATTTGATTTGAATGAGTAAGAGAAATGGCCACTTCCATTCAGACTGGAATTGTGGATAACCAAATAGTCATCTTAGAAAAAAATGCTTGTTGACTGATGTTTTCAAATCTTGTTCAAAAACTCAACTTTAAATGTGGTCTTTCAGTGGTTAGTTAGTAAACTAAGTAAAATATTTTTACCTTGAATGACATTTTGTCATTGAATTTGATTTACTGAGGTTTTGGAACTGAACCATTTGGACAGGTATCAAGTTAATGCCCTTTTTCTACTTTGAGCTGGGTCCTGGAAACGAATTCTGCTTACATTTTTCTCACTGATTTCTTTTGCACTTCACTGCAAAGACAGTGGGTATCATGGTCCGGACGATTGCATTTTCCTTCAACCATACAAAGTATTTCCTACAAAATATTTCCTGGGCATGGTCACGTTGGTTACTGTATTCACACTCCTATTCCAGACAGTGTCTGTATTGAAAAACCTGCAGCTGCTGTTCTCTGTCATGTGCTGGGCTGCTTCCTCCCCAGAGTAAGTATTCTCTGGACTCCCCACTGGTGAGTGATGCCTTTCCAGCATTGGTTTGTGCCTTGGCTCTACAGCACCAGTTCAGAGAAGTTTTTGGCCTCTGTGTTGAAGTGTGGGCTTTCTTTCTCCTTCACTGCCTCTAACGATCTGCTTCAAGCAGCCACCAAGCAGAGGTTTTGCTGGCACTGCCTGCTGGATGCAGCCATTTAACTCACAGCCAGCCTTTCTGATGTTGCTTCTTCTGTCTGTGGCCTCATGCTGCTACTTCAGCTTGATCGAAGGAGAATCACAGGCAAAACACTTCCTTTTTCACTCTGTCACTTCCATCTTAAACCTCTGCAAGCCCCTTAGCTTGTTACCTTACCATCCAGGACCTGCTACTGGATCCTGACAGGCATTATATTCCTGGGAATTCCTTCTCGCCCTTCTCATTTGTCTCCTGCAAGTCCTAGATATTTTCTTTTTTGCACTGAGGTCTCTAGTGCTTTTGTTTTGCTCTTTTGAGAGAGAATCTCTTGTTCAAGGAAACTTGTCTAAGGGATGTCCTACCAAGAAATCTGCTTGTGTCATGTGATGCTTTTATTTTCACTTTTCTTTGTAGTCAGATTGTGTTCATTATAATGTTCCCAAACTTATAATTAGAATGTTGGAGTCCCTGGTTCCTCCTCTGATAGCAAAGGAAAAAAAAAAAAAAAAAGTCAATCTCTTCTGAGAGAAGAGATACCAAAGAAATATGGATATACGTAGTAATAAAAAAATCACAAATCATAGTAGTTCTGCCAAAAAAACCCCAAGAACCAGGAGTTTTGGAAAGCTACTTTAAAAAAAATTAAATTCATAATTTAAAAACTTGATTCAAATCAAATCATAATGCATGTCAATTTAAATGATGCAATATCCTTTCTAAGGAGAAATTGTTACCTGTATACCCTTTTTATTGGGTTGAGTTTCCAGTTAGAGATGGAAGTGTTGAATATGAAATTTACTCCTTGCATCCTTGTGTAAGTTCTTTAGGTGCCATTCCTATTTTTATGCTAAAAAATACAAAAGAGTTTTTAGCTGCTATTTCTGCTGTGGATCACAGAATCAAACTTCGAACTGCAACTTAATTCCTCTATGAAGTGCTTGATATTTAGCTGTTGGTGTATGGCAGGGTTTCTTATTGGTGAGTGAGATGAAAAAGACATGAAAAGGAGAACATTTACAGCGTACTTGGACTGAATTTGATTTATACTGCTGTAATGTTGTATATTGTTTATATTTTCAGGTGACATTGAAAATGGATACCTGAGGCTCAGAGTTGTAAACTTGAAGGATAATAGGAAGCACTTTCCTATTACTGGGACACTTGGCATATGCTGGGAAACAGATGTGTTTAAAGGCAATGTAAAGGTCAGAAATATTTTTTTGTTTGTGGAAATGCTTATCTCAAAACAGAATTATGTTTGTGCATCTTAAATATGCTAATTTTAAAACAATTTTTTGATATGTAGAAGGTGTCTGTTACTAGACAAGGACCTGTGTTCCAATATTTTAAAAAATAAGTGAATTTTGAGGAAAAACATTTTCTGCTTTCTCTCATAGTGTGTGGATTGCATGCTAGACTCATTCATGTAATGTGTGTTATCACTCCAGTGCTTTCCACTCAGCAAAGATGCTGTGGCTGACCAGCCTTGCTTGTAAATGCTGGACAAAAAAAAAAAAAAAAAAAAAAAAAAAAAGAAAAAATACTGCAGATGTACTTTTTGTGAGGGCTTTTTTTGGGTTTGATGTGAGGGTGGGTTGGTTTTTTTTGTTTTGTTTTGTGGTTTTTTGTTTGTTTTGGGTTGGTTGGTTGGTTGGGGTTTGTTTGTGAGCAATAAGCCTTGAACCTCTGGGGAAATACTCTGCAGTTCTGTGGTGTGTATGCAGTGAAAGTTAGGAACTGCTGGGGAATGTTAAAATGCCAGTGGCCACAGGGAGAAACTACAGACCACATCCACACAGTCAGCACCTAGCTCCAGTCAGGTACATCAGTCAGCTGGATTAACTTTTTATTTTTTTAGAGGAATGCTCACACATTCTGTTGGATAAAATTCCTGAAAGAGTTACTTCAAACAAAGCTTCAGATTATTTCTGTACCTTTTGCAATAGTGGTGAAGGCACATATTTTTAAATGTACTTTATCGGCGTGAATGTTTCAGAAGTTGTAAAAATTCTGATGAATGTAGTTTAAGCACTACTGAAAAATCACTTAGTTCAACACTTGATTTCAAATTTGGCACGTCTTTTGAAAAGACCCTCAAAATTAATAAAACTGCTGTTTCTGCCAATCATGTATAGATGTGGAATGAAATATTGTTTGATAAGGTGAGACTTTTTTACTGAGGCATGTGTTGACAAAACAAGGGACAATATTTTTAAACTGAAAGAGGGTAGATTTAAATTGGACATTGACAAAAAAAGGCAAAAGAATTCTTTCGCCCATGATGAGCATGGTGAGGCAGGGGAGTTGGAATTAGATGACTTATGTAAGTCCCTTCTAACCCAAATCATTCTGTGATTTTAACCCGAGTCTAATCTGTGATTCAGCTGCTTGGCAGGATTTTTTTTTTCCATGAAAATACTCCTGAGTAGTATATAAGAATTTAGGGAGTTATCTGACAGAGGAAACAGCTGTGGCTGTAGTCTTTAGTTTTTCAGTTTTAGTCTCCCTCCTATGTGCATACGGCATAAATTATATTGAGTGTTTGTTTCTACGACAAAATAAAGAATACAATTTTTTTAAATGCCTCATTTTGGGGTGACAGATAGAATTTGTCAGCATATAGCCATGGGTTGAATTCACTGTGGTCTTTACCATAAGTGTCTAAAATTCTTAAAATGTGTGGAGGCCGAATAACATCAGCCACAGAAGTAGGACATTCCACTACTTGGAATTTATTTGAATTTTGTTTAATACTCTTAAGGAAAACCAAAAAACCCAAAAGCTTTCTTGGCACTTCTGGGTTTTTTAGTAAAAAATTTAATTGCTGAAGTACAGATAGTTGGAAATTGTCATGGCTTAGGAATGGTATTCTCCAATTTAATGTTCTCACTGTAACCACTCCAAATCACACTCTCTACTGGCTCTCTCCCCTTCCTCTGCCCTGTGCTGAGCTGGAGGGGAGAACTGGAGGCACAAAGGTAAAGGTCAAGGTTGAGATAAGAGCAGTTTACTGGAAACAGCAATGGGAGAAGAAAATGGAGAGTAGCAGCAACAAAATTAATAATAAGAAGGTACAAGAGAGGCGAGTGATTAACATGCAAACATGCATGTGAAGGGAGGAACTCAACCTGACCATGCCACAATAGCCTGACTGAGAAGAAAACCTTTTCCTTGCTCCTGGAAATGAGATGAGGTGGTATAGAACAATGTCACTGTGTTAGCCATGCTACCTCCTGGCTGCTGCAAAAATTAACCTGATCCTGACTAGAACCAGGAAGGAAATGCATGGAAACCTCACCATCCCACCACCCAACACCATCCCACTTTACATTTTGTAATTGGCCTTATATATGCAAGTTGTCAGACCAGAAAATTGTAATTCTTTCTGGTTTCCAGTGATTCTGTAGCTCATATAAGTTTATGATACCATCATTATCAGGTTTGGTTTGAATTTTGTATTTTCAGCATAGTCTGCATTAAAAGGCTTAGGGAAACTGTGTGTATCATACTGCCTCATGTTTGTGCCATCTGCCCTTATGTTGTTTGATTGAAGTAAAGTAATAGTGAAAGCAATGTTAGAGCAACAGAAACACAACTATGTAGTACAGAGAAATAAAGCATTCCAAATGAATTTTTTTGGCATGGAATATGTTGGTTTTGGTTTATTTCTGCTTTTGGACCACAGATACAACATAATTAAGATAATTTGATTCATTTAGTGATTCAGAACTCAAGAGAATAAGGAACAGCTGATACTAACCATGACAGACAACTCCTGTGCTTCTAAGGGATATGGGAAACTATCAGTTTGCAAAGACAAAAGAATTGGCATTAACATTTTTAAATTATCTAGTTGTGTAATCTTGTAAAGAAATATTTTCAAGAATTTGTAAGAGGAGGAATTACATCAGGATTATTACTATTACCTTTTTGGGAACTGAAGCTGTGAGCCTTTCAAAAAGTACTGTATACAGCTGGCTTGGAAGGGTAATTTTGCGTGCTCTGCCTTGAGTGGTCCCTGAGTATCTTTGCAAACATTGCTACATTCACACAAGTTTAGCAACTGACATTAAGCTTAGGTTGCTTACTCATATTGAAGGGACTATAATCATTTGAATGGTAAAGTAACTAATAATTGAGAAAAACAGATGTTAAGGGCTGAAAAATGTTCAAGAAATAATGTCTGATTTGGTTTGGCAGTGGTACCTTCTGTACTGCAGTGTTTCATGTCTGTGGGTTGCAATTTTGATTTCTGTAGAAAACCTCTAAGTAAGTATTTCTTGCAATAGGTCAGTGAACCATTATCAATTTTATTTTGAGGTTTTAACCTTTGTACAAAACCCTCTGAACCCTTTATATTTCTTCTAACATCAGGGACAGATCTACTTACTGGGCCATGGGGAAATAATCTCTTCTGCTTGTGTTTGTAGGACTGCTTTGTGATGGATCTGACTCTCTTGGATGAAACTGGAAAGCCCTTCTGGTGTTTTAGTGCTCCAGTCCACATGGGATTGTCTACCAAGTCATCTGGCCTTTATGACTACATGGGTCATATTTATACTGCAGACTATGCAGATTCAGAGGGTAAAGTCTGTGTTGAGTTTGTGTGGTTGGAAGAAACCAAGGAATATATTGTGGTCACTTTGGTGCTTTATGTAAGCACCAAAAAGGTAAATAGCTGGTATGGAACAAATTACTGACTTAATTAGGTCACTAATTTCCTTGCTTTAAAAACCAAACAAACAACCCTCCCACAATAAAAAAAACACAAACTGATATTTAAGATTGACACCAACGAGCAAGACTGCAAATTTTCCAGTAATAAGCGCAATTGCCTAAATTTTTTTAATAGGCAACTGAGGGATCAAAGAGACATATTGATTTATGTGAGAGGCTTTCTTCTCTGTTGAACATTAGTCTGTTTCTCGCTGGCTATATTTAAATTATTTTTAGGAAGTTTTTTTCTTTATAGACACATGTTACTGTCATTAAGGAATTGCTTCTTTTGAGAGCCATACGGTGGAGATGCCTTACCTTACATAAGCTGCACTGGTTTTGAGAACGTTGACTTTTAATGCTTAGTAATAAAACAGCATGTGTGCTGTTTGCTCCAGGTTTGTTGGAGTATTACTGGTAAATTACAGGCTTTGTTAAATGCTTTTTCCAGAAAAACGTCACTTAAATATATTTTAGTAAAAGATTGAAAGGGTAGATGGGAAGTCAGGTTTGAAAAATATGTCAGTCAAGGCATTTGTTAAGGAAGTAATGTGTAAAACCTATTTATGACGTTTCTTTAAATTCCTGTTTGTTCTGTTTTCCCATGTTCTAACCTTGTCTGATTTGAGCCTAGATACTTGCCTCACATATTGGCCTCTGAGTAAGTGTCCCAATTATAAGCTAACCTCAGCTGGTGTCTGTTCATACTGAATTTATGTAACATCCAGTTGTTTTGGAAACAATGTATATCTGATAGTTTATCTAACAATATGAATACAATTGAAAATTGAATATATGTGCCTGGTCTTTCCAGTTCCTTGGAGTAAGTTTAGGATCAAATTTTCTACTTCCTGTATTTAAAAAACAAAAAAACCAAAAAAACAAACAAACAAACAAAAAACCAAACAAAAAACCCCAAAACAAAACAACAAAAAAAATTACACGATACTGAGAGTCCAATGTCATTACCTGTCAGGGACAATTACATAGCTGACTGCTCTGACTTTATTATGGTAATGATTTCCTTAAAAATAAATACTCTTTATTTGTTTACATACGTTAATTGGTTTGTACAATGTTTATATGTAAGCATGTCTTCCATGCTACAGAGGTAGATAGATGTTACAGCCACAGAGTTGTATTTTAATTTGACTTTCAAAGGCAATAAGCTGAGGCTGTTACCGTTCTAGTTCACCTTGTTAACTTTACCCAAAGAGACAGTGGAAATGTTTCTACCTTTGGTCGTTAGCCAGAACAAGAATGATCAGCTGCGTTTTGTCGTCTTTCTTACTGGATGCTGATGGGAACAGGGATCCCTTGAAGTGATATAAAGGTTTTAACATGTGGGCTGGGTGTGATGAATGCCAGAACGACGGACACTGAAAGTGATCTGCACAGACAAGCAGCCAGTCTGGATATTTGGTTTTGCCCAAATTTAACGTTTGAGATACCAGTTTTAGCAAGGAAATGGTAGCTCAGTCCTAAAGTTTTCTTAGGCATTGGCCTTCCTGCTAAGCTTGTAAACAAAAATGTAGAATTATTCTGGCTATATTGTTCCTTTGAAATGTGCAAGTATGTTCTCTTCCCTGCTGTGAAGCTATCAAAGTCAATGGGCACCCAGCAGCCATCAAATGGTGAGAGGTCTGTCACTGTTCATTCCAGCTGAATTTTTATTGTATTGCCAATGTTTCTGGGTTTAGAGGTTTTTTAATAAAAGTAAAATACTTCCTTTAATAAGCAATTTCAATTTATAAAGTATTTGAGTATTTTATACAATTGAATGTTTTATAGAAAATTCTGGCATCACTATTGGAAGTGAAAAAAGAGAATGTGCTGTCCCTACCCCTGACAGGCTAATCTAGTAGCCTGAAAGCTTACTAACTGAATTGATTGGGATGAGAATAAGTCTTTAGCAGCTCTGTCAACCTAAAAGGTGATACAAGGCAGAGCAGTTTCCTCAGGTTATTGCTGGGCTGGCTTATTTCTGCTGTTCAACAACGTGTATTCAGCAAAACCCAGGCAAACTGTTCCAAGATCTTAAAAAATGGACCCAACTGTTGCAGAGCTATTCTCCTGTATCTTCACTGACTATAATTATATGAAGGATGAAGGATGTGTCCTGAAACAGGCCTCAGATGGACCTAAACTTGATACCATATTTATGCCACTTCTTTGATTTCAGTTGGTTTTAACTTGCACAAATTCAGTAGGTACCACCTGTATGATCAAACCTAGTAAGTTACATATGCCTTAACTGAAGCTTCCATTTCTTCAATTTGCATCTTCTTTTCATTATATATGTAAGGATATACACTCCACAACCTCCACAAAGGATAAGAACCTCCACAGAGGAAAGGGTTTACATTAGGTCAACTGCAGTGGTCCGTTTCGTGAAAGAAAGCATCTCTTCCAAAAACTGATGCTTTGATAAAATCATCTAGTCTTCTAAGTTCCTTTTTATATACCTGGTACAAAAGGTGATAAGAGTGAGTTGCACTCTACAGTAAAAGATTCTTGTTGTATCAAAGACAATTATTAGAACAAGCAGGAAAGATGGAAACACCAGTTGAAATCTGGTCATGTCACAACTGGTTGTGACAATAAGCCTTATAGCACGTTTTTTCTTTAATGCCTCAGGATTTCTTGCAGCTGCTTTTAATAATTTTGTGTTACGTACTGAAGACGGAACAATGTGTTTGTTGTAGTTTTATCCTTTATACAAGTAGTAAGACAATTTCTGTGAGAGGAAGTATGAACACCTGCAGTTAAAGATTTTACTTGTATCTGTACACTTCAGGTACCAACTCATCCAATTAAAAATAGAGCAGCCCCTACCAACATCTAAATGTGTATGTTTAAGTACTCTGCAACAGATAGAAATGTGATATTTTTAGAAGGTGATTTGCATGGTAGGCAAGCATATAAACAGTACTTATGTTTATTTTAGTGCAAATATAATAGTGCTCATTTAACATAAGGAGTTTAAATTGCATTGAAAAGGAATCAGTGTGAAAGAGTGATTTAGTGAAAGGGCTTTCATTAGATTATTGTAACAGTAAAGGAGTTGTCATTTAATAGAGTTACATCTAAATGTTAATCCTGCCATTTATCCTTGTTTTGCCAGATGTCTACTGTGTACCTAAATGCTTTTGTATTCTTTTTTTTTACAAAAATATTTTTAGGAGGTGTTTCTAAAGAGAAAATGTCTTCAATGAGCAATTCATTAATATTTTTTGGCATTTAATGTGATCTTCCATTGATACAAGCTGGAACTGTTGGTTTATATCATCTGAACAATTGTCTTTAATTTTAAGAGTGCCACTCTGGAATCAGAGTGTTCTTTACTGCAGTTGGCTTACTATAGTGGGAAGCTAATGGCAGCTGTATATTCTGAAGTCTTTGTAGCATAGGCAAGTAATCGCAGTATTTTTCTTCCAACTGGCCTTTCAGTTGCTTTGTTTTTTCTTCCCTTTTTTTGCAATTGCTTTTATAATACATTTCAGTTCCAATGTGCTTTTTGGTACCTTTGATTTAATGTGGAAAGCAAGTGTATGGTGGATAGTTGCATTGACTTTGCTTTTCCCTGCTTGGCCTCTCTCCCTCTTTAGCAAGTGTGTTTTGATTTGCATTCATCTCACTTCGTGTTTAGGTATAGTCTTGATTTTGTTGAAATCAACACCATGTTTTGTTCTCATTGTCAGTTCTTGCCTCAAAAAGCAAGTACATATCTTCCTTTTTTTTTTTTTTTTTTTTTTTTTTTTTCCCCCCCAGGTACATGGCTACCTGATACTAGGGATTGGGTGCTCAACAGAAATTCTGGAACAGGATACCATCGGCTGAAATGCTTTAATTCTGTTTCACATTAAGAACCTAGGCAAGTGATCAAGTTTTATATGTTAGGTATATTTGAATGATTTACTGCCTGGCAACAGTTATGTAGTAGCCTACCTTGTATTTACCAGACTGTTCAATGTATTCAAACAGTTGGAAGGAGATTTAGGTAAAAGCATTTGGTCTTTTGCCTTTGTTGTGTATTATTATGGCTCAGTTGATCTGCTGTATCTAAGTTTTGATAACTGGATCTGAGCTCAAAAGTAATTGCATTAGAAACTGTACAGAAAAATAGTGTTTCAAGAAGTTAAAATGAGAACAAGTGATGTGTTTTAATGTCTGTTTGTGTGTAGTGAGTTGGAAGGACATTAGTATGAAAAGTTAATTCCTGTCTCTTGCATCCATCATAAATTAGAGGGAGAAATGGTGGCAACAAGGATGACTAGGGAGTTGAGTGTGGTGAGGAATTTAGCATTCTGAATGTCAAAGCACTGCTTATTCTATTCTTTCTCAGACTCTAAAATGGCTTAAATTTTTTTTCTCAGTCTGTGCCTCTAAAAATGTTAGTGAAAAAGGAGTAATGACACTTTGCATTAATGCCACTCCAGTTGTAGAAGGGTTTGTAATGAAGTTTAAAACTGTAAGGCTTTTAAATATATTGAAGAAAATTAAAATGGAAGTTATTTTTCTGGGTTTAAGTTGAAGAGAGATGAACCTATTGAAGGGAAATGTGCTTCTGAGTCAGACACTGATCATCTCTTGATAGGTGGAATTACTTTTGTTCTGCATATAAGCCACTTAGAATATGTGTTTACAATTATTTCCATCCTGAATGAGTCATAAAGTTAAATTCAGCTGTCTTGATGAAATGTTACCCTAAAAATGCAAGGTAGAGAAAAATATGTAATCATCCTGTTATGCCCTGTTTATTCACTGAAATACTATAAAACAGTTTAATCTGCAGGGATTGGAAAGTATTTAACCATTGAACAAAAGATACCACCATTAAACCCCTCAAGCTAATGCAAATGCTTAGCATATCAGAGCTCAGAATCATCAATATCTCCTCTGTACCAAAGAAACAATATACTTAGAAATAGGGCAGAAAACCCCCTCTTGATTATTGTAATAAGTTAGCTGAGACTCCATTTTCTTCATGTGGGAAAGGACAATTCTTTATTCACATCACTTATTTCATACAGTTTTCACAGACCTCGTGTGCAACACCTGTTGGCTGGTTGTTTTCTTACTACATTTCTTGGTCAGAAGGTGATTTGTGTGTACATGCTAAGATTCAGGTTGTTTACTTTTTTCCTTTATCTGTTTCCTCATGGAACAGATCTTATTGCTTACACAGATGCACTTACTTTGCAACCCAATAATACGTAGTCGTGTTAAAGAACTTTTCATACCAAGATTGTTTTCTAGTGGGAACTTGAAAATTGCCTAATTACGATTAGAAGAGATGACAGGCTAGCTATTAATTTAATAGAGCAGGCCTGATTTTATGAAGCCTTTCTTTTATAGTTCTTCTACCTCTCAGAACACTTGATGTTTGGAAGAATCTGAAAATAAAGATTATAGATTAAAACAAAACAAAACAAAACAAACCACCAAAAAAACCAAAACAAACCAAAACAAAAAAACCCCCAAAGCCTTAGTATACTGAAAACTCTCCATGTTTGGAAAAACCTGGAAATAATGAAGTTAGCTATTCTTATTTGTGATTGTCAGTGCTGCTTTGTTCGTTGTTTTCTCATTTGTTTTTGATACCTTGGTTTACAAATTCACCTTTTCTGATAGAAATGTGCAAAGACAGGTGCACATGTGTACCTGGTGAAAATGTTCAAGAAAAACTTTGAAAGAATAGTAAAGTACTCTGTAACTAAAAAAAATTTATTCTGGGCTTGCTACCTGGATGAGATGGTAAATAAAACAAATTTTTTGAGAAAAAACCCTCATCAGCGCAACTATACCACATGTCCACCATGCTTTGTTCTAATGACATGTATATAAGGATCTTAAAATTTCAGTTTTAATTCTACTGCAGCGTAATTAATGGAATACTTGTGTGTGAGGAAAGGCAGAACTTTGTAAGACTAGTCTTCTGCCATCCTGAAGAGACATGTAATGAACAAGTAATGGTGTAATACAATTACTTAGTAATTTTTTAATTTCAAGTTTTGCACCTGCTTTCACATATTTTAGGACACATGGTAAAGACTGAATTGGAAATAAGACTGTCTTTAAAAAACAGTAGAAGTAATTGATAGTGTGCTCTTTTTTAGAAACTCAGAATTTCGTGTTTACAACTTACATACTCAAAGCATAAGCAGAAGGCAGTTATTTTAGCCTTCAATTTTCACTAGTTTTTGTAACTATGTAGGAATTTGTGGAGCACACGGATTCTTACCCATATTCCTCAGTATTTCTGAAGGATCATAACTGGAGTCCCAATCATAAGGACTGGGACTCCAGTTTCATGCAGCTGGAGACTTCTGTCTGTGGGTTGGTTACCTCTGTCTGTGGGTTGGTTTAGGGTATTCTTTTTGATTGAGGTGGTAGTTAACCTATTTGTTGTTAAACAGTATGTGATCAAGTTTGCTGCATTATTTTATGCAGCTCTGTTCTGTTAAGAGCCAACCTGCAGTGAATTCTTTCTAAAAAACATGGATTCAGAATGTATCCATTACTGATAAGTACATTGCCTCATTCTCATTAGCCAGCAAGCAGAACTGGAAAAAAACTGTCACAAAGTTTATCACTTTCGAGAGGCAGAAGCTTTTTTCTGGCGTCTCCCCACAATCACTGTTTGCAAGTAGAGCATAATTGCTGATGTATGTGGGGCTTTCCATTTTAGCTACTCGGTGCACTTATATGTGGAATTTAAATTTACAGTCACAGAGCTCTCCTTTATTTCTTCTGTTATGCCTTGGTCCCTCATTTTGCACCTGCAGTGATTTTGTGCAAATTGTGTACTGTGATATTACAGTGCAAAGAGGAAAATGTCTGCAAATTTTGAAATCCAAAGAGAGTCCCATCTGCAAGTCAGACTGCACATCCATATTTGTGTTACATGGGACATTTATTCCAGGATTTATTAAAACTGGAGTCTTGGTTGGAGCTTTAGCTTAGCTCTTTATGTTTATTCCTACTAATTCAGCAGTAAGGATTTCCAGTGTAGATGCCCTTTATAATGGCCTATCTCTGTGAGAGCTCAAATAAATTGTCTTGAAGTGAAGCTGGAAAAATTACATTCAGGAAGAAGAAGCTTAAAATTTTTGATTTCTGTTGATAGTTTTGTCTTGACTGTTGAAAATTCTATTTAAGCAAATGGTTTGTTTCCAAATAATACATGGATAGCCAAATAAAAACAGTCTTGATTTTTGCTTTTTTTTTTTTGCCCAGAATCTCTGTAGAAACTTACTAGACTACCTCAAATTTATTACTTAGTCTACTGAAAGCATTGTATACCATCCAAATGTTGTAGCAGCTACTGTAGCTTTCTTTGAGATTCCTCTTCAAAAAAGTAATTTATTCTGTTCTAAAAAGAATAATAACAGAAGTTGATTTATCCCTAATGAATAATTATAAAGTATTTCTGTCAAGCACTTGTTAGATTAATATTCTCATAGTGTAGACATTCTTATTTAGGTAGAGCATAGATGTGTGTATCTGTTTGTGAAAACTGATGAACAGGTAATATTAACTTTTTCTCTCTGTAAATAATTTGCTGCCTCCTTTAAATCTTCAATTTGAATCTTTTTCTAAGGACCGAGTTTTTGGAAGTTGTTTTTTTTTTTTCAAAACCCCAATGTGATTTTAAGCTACAAGATGTCTATGTCTCCTGCCTACTTCCCACATTTTCTCTCTCTCTTTTGTTTTGTTTGTTTGTTTGGTGGGGGTTTTTTTGGTGTGTTTTTTTTCGTTGTTTGTTTGTTTGTTTGTTGGGTTTTTTGGGGGTTTTTTCGTTCTCTCTCTGGAGGCCTATGTCACATCATTGTAGCAAACAATTCTTAGTTTATTCCCTTTGTGATTTTTTATTCTAGCCCTGTGGAAGCACCAAGCATTAGACATTCCCGGCATGTCAGTGTAGAGCAATCTAATCCTTTCATTCCCCTTTTCTTGTTTCAATGTGGTGCAGAACATACACTGGTGTGCACACAAAGCCTTGCTCATAGAAAATGGCCCATGACGGTTCACTCTATTTCTGTCACAGGCAGCAGCTGGCACCTGTATAAGGTCACCTGCAGGTTAAGCATTCATTTTTTCTACTATTAGGGTGCTTTGTAAGACACCTAAATAGCTGGTCTAAGATAAGATGGTCTGGCCATCTGTAATCTCTTTCTGTTGAATGACTTTGTCTTGCAGATGCTTGCTTGCTACTTTCATTTCCTCCTATTTCCTGTAAAGATGGTGTGAGAATGCAAAGACCTTCTTTGTAACTAAGGGGTTATAGTGTAGGCAAAACCTAAGAACTTTTAGACACAGGTTACCAATGTTTCCTGTGGTATGCTGAGACTTACTTCATCTGAAGAGCTCAAGTTCCAAAGTTTTGCTCTTGGAGGAAAAGGAATGTTTCCCCCCGCCTTGGCTTCCTTCAGGTATCTCTTTCCCATGAAGGTGGCAAACGACTGTAGTAACAGGGAACTCCGCTAAGGTTCATGGCAGCAGGTGAGATACATCTAAGGTTTTTGAGCCTTAGACATGAACTTTCTTGGATCAAGGTAGAGTAAAGAGCTTGTTGTGGGACAAGTCCCAAAAGAGTGAAGGAGTTTGAGTAGAAGCAGAAAGTAATTTTGGATAGCCCATGGAACACACTGGTCTGTTGTAATCCTTATGGAGGGGTGAATTTCTTTTATTTCCAGCATATCTCTCAGAATGCAAAGTTTGCCGAGAAGCAGTTTACTGAGCAGTAATTTGATGGATTTTTTTGACAAGCCTTTCTGTGATTTGTGTTGCTAACAACCCATCTCCTTTGCTGTGAGCCACTCATAAGAATTCAGGGAATGTGATGTAGGACTGGTACAACAAATGTAGCCAACATATGCTACTCTTTGCAGCTTGGAAACCGCAGCAGGACTCTGCAAGATACAGATCACTGTATGTAACAACATGGATAAGGGCTGCAGCTGAAGGTGGAAAAAAGTTCTGCACTTCAATCCCTACCTCTTCTCTCTTATTTTGTTCTACTACTTTTGCTTCTTTACCTGTTTCTTCCTACACTTACATCAGATTCTGCCTTTGTCTTATCATAATCCTGGTGGTATTCATAGAGGGGATTCATGGAGGGGTTAGTTTATCTGCTGAATTATTTGGCAGGTTTGCTGCTGGGAGCTGCCTTATCTCTTTTAGCCTCATCAGTGTCAGGCAAATTGTCTTGCCATATAGCAACTACCATAAATCTTGTTTGATCTCTTCCCACAAGCGTGGAGCTGTCTTAAGCAGTTGTGGGGGCAATTCCAGATGTCCTTGATGAAAACAACGGTAGCTGCCCAGTAGATTACAGCAACTGAGAGACGGAAGATTGCAGTATAATATAAACTTTTAAAACAGTAAAATTTATACAGGGTATGTCACTTGGGTAGCATCTTCTTACTACTGGCGGAATTGGACAGGTTATGGAACAGATTTCAACCATTTGTAAGGAACATGTGAACTGAAACATTAATTTAATATATAGCTGCAATCTGGCAACAGTGACACAGTGAACTTTCTAGTCATCTGTTCTCTAAAGAACATAAATCATAAACCATCACTTTTCCCCTGAAACTTCAACTAATGCTCATTTTCACATTGTACTCCATAACTTTGAGAGGCAGCAAGAGAAGTCACACAGGCATGTGAGATTTATCTCATCTAGCAGAACAGGGGAGAGAGAGAAATAGGGAAGGAATAAAAGATGGGATGCTTTTGTGAAGAAGTTCTATTTAGCTTCTGTGGCACCTTCCTGATTGTCATGGAGGTACACAAAAGCAGTAACATTCCCCCTTCTGTTCCCCAAGCCCCTCTCACTCGGGGGTGCCTGGGTTTGCTTTGCCCAAAGGATCACTAAAAGGTATCCAGTAGGAAAATCATTTCCACAAGAGGAATGTCAAAGACACTCAGTCCCGGGAAAGTGACCTTGTCTGGCATCCCAGCCAGGATGGGTTTCCTCTCACAGACCCACTACTCCCAGGAAAAACCACACTCTGGGTGGGTTTCTGGCAGGGTGTATATAACCTGGTCAGACTGAAGCTTGTCATGCATGGTAACAGTCAAGAAACTTCTCTGAGACTCTCTGTGTCTGTGTCTGTGTGTTCCTGCCACTAAAAAAGGTTCGCATGAAGGGGAATTTAATGGGAGCACATAAGTGAGTTTAATGAGTTAGCTTAAAAGGAATTTTGTAATTGACACTGAAATTGGTTAATTTTATTCATTGGATTTAGAAAACTCCTGTTGATATTATAGGTGATGCTTTTCTTAGTTTGCATTTTGAGTGAATGTAAGGCTGTGGAAAGTACTTCCTTTAGGCAGAGATACTCTAAGTGGGTCAAGAATGGTGTGGGGTGTATCAGCAACTTCACCCTGGGAGTGTCACCTTCAGACACAGGCAAGTAGCTGCCCAGTGATGTCCTTTCAGCTTTGCTTTTAGAGATAGTAAGGATGATGAATCAAATTAGATCATCATCCAGAAATTCCACTCCACAGTAGTAGAAACCTGCAGGTTCATTACTTTCTTCAGTTAACTGTCGGGAGAGAGGTTTTGGCATGCAAGCAGTTCATGCCTGTGTTGCCTGCTTTTCAGTTATGTGGCCTATCTTATTCTGCTGCCTTGAAATTTTAGAAGTATTTTATATATATTTTAGCATATTTTATCTGATAATGAAAGAAATCTATATTGAATTTCTTTGACTAAATTTTAAACAGTGAATTGAAAGGTGTTTTCTACAAAATCTCTTTGAGTATCTATGCATACATCTCGTTTAGATTTTTGTGAATGAATTCACCATCTGCTTTTCCTCAGGACCCAGGGGTTTTTTCAGTGAGAATATTGACAGAAGCATATCTGTGGGAAAGGGTTTGATCCCAGCAGGGCTTAAGTGATAAGCATAGTTAAATATGTGAGCGCACATTTGAAATGTCTGAAGTTCAGTCAATACATAACTTACTTTCCGTGTTCACGTTTCCCTCATTGAGTTTTTGAGAAGGTGTATCCTTGTGTTCGTTGGAAATTTTTTTTATCTTTGTAGCATTACGTAGGATGCATTGATCTTGTCTTAAAGCACCTGCAGTTCATGTAATACAATGAATGGTAAAATACATCTCCTTGTAATGGTTACCTTCTCAGATTATTATGAGAAGGGTAATTTTGTGGAGTATCTCTGAAAAACACTTCTTTTCCCCTGAGCAGTGAAGTTTAATGATTGGAAATTGATGCTGAGAGGAATTCTAAAAGTAGCTGAACTGCTGCTCCAATTTTTCTGGGTTAGCTGGGCAAAGCAAAGTGTTAATGTCCTTTTCCATTTTCTTTTTTTCTGCCAATGTATCCTGAAACTGCAGCAGTAAACCCAGGGGTAGTCAGGCAAATGTCCTTTCTGCTCTCCCCATGTGGTTACGTAAATGCTCTCCCCGTAGGGTTGCACTGGTGAACAATCTTTAGTTTGTAGGTCAGGATTATTTGGTGATATGTGCTTGGTTATCACTGCCCTAGAGTCACTCATTGAAGAGCCACTTACTGAGTGTGCAGTTCTAGTGCACACTCATTGTTGACTCTGGGGATTTTGCATTTTTGTCTTGAATAATGTTTTCACAGATTTCAGTAAATATTCTGAGTTGGAAGGGACTCACAATGATCATCAAGTCCAACTCAAGTGAATGGCCTCTATTGGAATTGAACCTGTGATTGAGCCTGTGACTTTGGTGTTACTCAGCGCCATGCTCTAAACAGCTTTTTTATAGCAATCCATCTATCCTCTGGCAGTTCCTCTCTATTCCAGGCTCCCTATTTTCATTATACCTGAGTCAATGCCAGTGTTTCTATATCCTGCTGCATTAATTTTTATGGGATATATAATGAAACTTTCTTTGGGTGGAAGAGTTGAGGTGGTTCCACTGTAAAATGTTTAAGAGAGGTCAGAGTTGAACTTTGCTTCTAGGTATTGCATAGAAAGTGTTTTGTATTTCACTTCCTATTGTTTCATTATTATGGTTGCTCAGCTAATTTGAAGCAAGCGATTGCTTTGAAATGTTTCTTTTGCCAGCAGATCTTCATCTGAAGTGAACCAACAATTTGTATAAATTTTAAAACTCTTCATCATCCATGCTCTGCAAATGACTTAGATATTTGTCTTTGATATCATAACATTTTTTTTGTCTCGTTCACCCTTAGAACTGCTCAGTTTTCTGTACCACGTGAAGCTGGATAGATTCAGGAATTGTTCTGCTTCACTTAAAAATCTCAAAAAGGCAAAGTTTTGGGGGAGTAATCCCAAGTGTTATTTTTATTATGGATTTGGAAAATCTCATAATTTGTATTAAACTTTTGGCAGTGCAACCTTTGGCAAAGTGGTTCCTTAGTATGGATTTGTAGAACTGTGTGCAGCCTCAAGGAAAAGTATAGCTGTGGCAACACAGGGCTAATGTGTTGGTATAGGACTGTGTTGATACAATTCAGGAACTGGAAACAAAATGTTAATTTGGGTATTCTTCTAATGGATCTGCACAGTGCACAATGAAATGTTAAATAATTGGATTAAAAGAAAAAGCAGCCCCAAGGCTGAAAATTTGTAAACATTCTGAGATGTTATTAAAAAGTCCTCCTCCAGAATTAAAAAAAAAAAAAAAAAAAAAAAAAAAAAAAAAAAAGGAATTAAATCTACAGGCTACACTGATTCTGAAATTGATATGCAGCATCTGAAGGTAGCCAAGGGACAGGGTATTATGTATGTGATGAGGTTAAATGAGGCACAGCAGTAATGTGACAGAATTATACAATATTTCATATATGTGATGGACAAGAATAGTCCAGTTTATGTTGAAGCCCAATAATATGGCATAATGGATGTAACTTGCAGTAAGCAGATTAACCTTAAGTAGTATGCAATGCTTGTGATAGCTTAAAGATGATTCTAACAGGTAGTAAGAAATAAATTATTTTCTGAAATAAAAAGCGAGATGTGCACTGCAGCAGCAAATTTCTGATAAGATGGAAACGTCATAAATCATTATGGTGCTAGAGAAAATGCTCAAGAATAGATTATAAATATTACTGTAAATAGTAGTAGTAGTAGTCATAGTTGTAGTAGCAGTACTGAATTATGATAGTTGTTTGGCTGCACTGCTTCCAAAAAGTGACATACTCAGTGTTCCAGTGTTAGGGAGTCTCTCCATGCTGTATACTTCACTCAATCAGGCATTTGCATGGCTTGATTTGTTTCAGATGTTCTCTGTTGTGCATATGAGAGTAATTTATTTTGGCAGCTGGAAAATACACTGAAATCTGTGGTGTACATTGATTTGTAATTTTCTATTTTCTCACATGCTGATGGCATTTAAAGACTTTGAATTGTTCACAGCAGTAGATGTTTATTCTAGGGGAATTATAATAACATTCTTACACACTCAGTTGGATCTCGTTAGTGCACCCTATTGCTTTTGGTATGTGTTTGAATAAATGGATAGATATGGACAACATAGACTTGTGCAAACTCATAATTACTGCGCTACGTGAGACGTTTTAAACAATATTGTCTCAAAAACCCATTGTCAGGCACTGCAGGGAATAAAGATAAAACTGCAACACAAAAGAGACTGCTTTTGGCCAGCAGGAAAAAGGTGCATTTGTAGAAAACAAAAAAACTGCATCAGAGTTAGGGGGATGACTCAATGAAAATACAGTCATCTGTCAGCCAAAAATCACAGCTCTAAAGGAGATAATCTAATAATGTCTCTTATGCAGTCATTGTGTTTCAGAATGTGACTGCGTAGTGCATCTTTCTCAGTTTACTTTGTAATCTTTTCCCTGTCTGGCAAAATCTAGAGAGGGGAAGAAGAATTGCTTTCTTGTTTTATATTAATAATATCCCATTTCCACTGTCTGGACAGCTTTATTTACCTAGGTAGCTGTGTTTAGTCATGTTTACCTCTAAAAGCATAGGGAATATGCTGTTACATCACACATTGAGTACAGATGATTATTTTGCCACTTCCTGAGGTATATCTCTGTTCTGGGATCCACAGGACAAAACCACCCCTTTAAGAGGAATGATGAAGCTGGAGGTGACTGGAAATTGTTTTATAAAAGCTGATCTGAAGTTAACTCCAAGAAAGTAGTTATAAGCATGGTTCAAGGCTGTGATAACTGCAGTGTTTACATCCAGTCACCCTATCAAGTGACCAGGCTCTGTTGTAAGCTAACTTTTCCTGTGTCACTGTGCTTCTGATGCTCATGCCTTCAAGATGTTATGGAGTCCTCACAGAAAATACTTGAGTTATCCTGAATCTTTAAAATAAGTAGCTTTGTAAGGAGTAGTTGAGGGTGATGGTTGTCACGTCTTAAAATTTGCCATTTTCTGAAATGTCAAGACAGAATTTTATCTTGCAGGGTTTCATTTAACATTTTTCAACCCTACCTTTTTGTTTTTGCAAGGTACTGCTTTACACTAAAATGGCTAACATAATTGCTCCTTTGCCTATCCAAAAAAAAAAAAAAAAAAAGCCATTGTCATGCAGGTGCTTTTGACATTTTAAAAATATAGGTGGTCAGAATGAAAAAATACTTTGATGTAAGTAGATCAACTTAATTTAACCTGTTCAGCTATTCAATTCTGCCTTGTTAAGATAAATAGATTCTGAGAAGTCTGACTTGGAGGAGAAAAAAAAAGATATTGATGTCTAGTACAATGTACATGACATCAGTGCAACTAATCTTTTCTTGGCGCTTGTATTTGTCACCCTCTATTTGCATTGGCAACAATTCTCTCCAATTAAAATGAGTATTTTAGCATGGGCAAAGAAAAAAACATCTTTGTATTGAGGTAGATTTCTCATAGTGCTTAATACCTTGTGGTTTTAGAACCTAATTGCAGGAGTTGTGCAGTGACAGGCAGATGACATGTATTTTTCTGTTTGTCATTCTTATGTTATGATAGTTGAGGAAAAAGAGTGAACTTGTGGAAATGTTTGTTGATAAGAGGTACATATTTTAGTCCAGTATTTTGTGCAGAGCCTTTTAGAATGTAAATATATTAAAAGTAGCTGCAATGATTAAAAGTAGTTCTTCCTCTTTATGGCAATTACTCACCTTTTCAGAATGACTTCTATGACTTTCACCTCAGCATTAATACTTTAGCTGGAGGATATTTTATACTACATTTCCCAGAACACTTATGTGGGTCACATCTGAATATTCTCCAAATAAATGATAATCCCTCATTTTGATGCCAGATTGATGGCTTACGACTTTCTCATGTAGTGTCATGATCAATTCTTCTACAAAGTGCCTTGTTGTATAAAGCTGCATAATAATGTATAAAATTGTGTATTATTTATTATTTCCATCCTGAGGCTCTATTATTTCATTAGCTCTTTGACCTTTCCTGTCAGATCTTATTGTTTAAGCAGAATATTTCTGCAGAATTAGAATTTTGATCTCAATATTGATATGTGTTCCTACATTATCCTATTTTTATGCAAATGGAGTTTCTTTAGTGTTTTTAGTAGGAACTACTTTTTTTTTCAGTTCTTTCAATTTCTGGTACTATTCCCTTGCTCACACCACTGAGACTGACAGAAGCTTTGATGTTTAACAAATAAAAGTTCTTGATAAGCAAGGAGTGAAGGTCTGCTTAAAGTTTGTCTTTAACAAAACAAGCAAAATAAAATTGTTGTAGTTTAGGACTTAAAATCTTCTAGCACAAACCAGTATTTTAGTCTCAAAAATGCTGTGCTAATTCTAGAAGTTTTGATTTCTGAGCAGATTCATAATTTAGGCATCATGACTTTTTCCTTCAATAATTCTTAGTTTATACTAAAAATACAGTAATTTGTGTATAAATGTTTTAAGGTGGCACTGATATATCGTTACTTAGGACAATGTAGATTATGTTGATAATATAGTAGTCTCAGTGTGTCAGGGAAATGAAGTGCTAGGCCACTGTATTCTTGAGTTCTTGTACTGCACAAAAGTACTGATGTTACACATGCTAAATTGTCCTTCAGACTGAAATTACAGCCATGATCTGCACAGTTCATTGGATAGTGCTTGTCTGTGTTGTATTTTAATCTGTAGTCACTTCTGGGAGTATTTGAAAGCTTTAAGCTGGACCTGAGGTTCACTGGAGACCCAGTCTTTGGCAAAAGAAAAAAAGCTGTACTGCAACCAGGCTCTGCAGTGCCATAGTATTTGCACATTCCTATTGAATCAGATTCTATAAACATCTGAGTCCAGTCACAGCTGATAATATAGAAGCTACAGTTGCTTACTTTGGTCTTATCAGATATAGCTCATTAACAAAGTTGGAGTGGGAAATAAACACCAAGTATCCTCAAGAAAATACTAAACTTTACTCTGAGGAAAGTGGAACGAATTTTGATTTTTAAATGAGAATATTAGCAGAGCTAGACTTTCTTACAGACTTCCTGTTTTCTATAAAGTTTTGCTCAAAGCAATATACTGTAGCTGCTATTTAACTATTTGTTACTTTGACTATAATCTCTCATACTTTATAATGTGAGTATGACAAGCTTTGTCTTTTCTTTGGTGATCACAGAATGAACTTCATTGCAAAAAGGCATTTGAGATCATCAGATCCAACCTAAGACCTGACACCTCCTGATCAACTAAACCATGGCACTGAGTGCCGTGTCCAGTCTTGTTCTAAATGTGTCCAGGGATGGTGACTCCACCACCTCCTAGGGTAGATGATTCCAGTGCCCAATTACTCTTTCACTGAGGAATTTTTTTCCTGATGTCCAATCTAAACTTCCCGTGGGTAAGCTTCCCACAGCTTAAGGCTGTGTCCTCTCGTTCTGTCAGCTGTTGCCTGTGAGAAGAGACCAACCCCCACCTGATTACAGCCACCTTTCAGGGAGTTGTACAGAGTGATAAGGTCATCTCTGAATCTCCTTTTCTCCAGGCTAAATAACCCCAGCTCCCTCAGTCGTTCCTCACAGGGTTTGTGTTCCAAGCCCCTCACCAGCCTCGTTGCCTCCTCTGGACACTTTCAAGCATCTCAACGTCCTTCCTAAACTGAGGGGCCAGAACTGGACACAGCACTCAAGGTGTGGCCTCACCAGTGCCGAGTACAGTGAAAGAATGACCTCCCTGCTCCTGCTGGCCACACTATTCCTGATCCAGGCCAGGATGCCATTGGCCTTCCTGGCCACCAGGGCACACTGCTGCTCATGTTCAGCTGCTATCACTAGTACCCCCAGGTCCCTTTCCTCCTGGGCACTATCCAGTCACGCTGTCCCAGTGTAGCACTGCAGGGGTTGTTGTGGCCAAAGTGCAGGACTCGGCACTTGGACTTGTTAAACTTAATTTTACTGGACTCTGCACATCTCTCCAGCCTGTCCAGGTCCCTTTACAAGAGCCCTCTTGCCCTCCAACAGATTGACACATGCTCTCAGCTTGGTGTCATCTGCAAATTTACTGATGGTGGACTCAATCCTCTTATCCAGGTCATCAGTGAAGATATTAAACAGAACTGGCCCCAGCACAGACCCCTGAGGAACACCCCTGGTGACTGTCCCCAGCTGGATGCAGCACCATTCACCACCACTCTCTGGGCCCGGCCCTCCAGCCAGTTCTTAACCCAGCAAAGAGTGCTCCTGTCCAAGCTGTGGGCTGCCAGCTTTTCTAGGAGTATGCTGTGGGAGACAGCGTCAAAGGATTTGCTTGAGTCCAGGTAGACAACATCCACAGCCTTTCCCACATCCAGACCACCTGGTCATAAAAGGAGATCAGGTTGGTTAAAGCATGATATCCCCCTCCTAAATCCATGCTGGCTGAGTCTGATTCCCTCGGTGTCAGAGACTGAAATAGTTCATGCCTTAAACATTGGTAGAAAATTTTGCTCATTATAGCAAAAACTGTATAAAGAATCTACAACCACAGAAACCTCCTTGAAGAACTTTGGACTGTAAGTCAAACTATTGAGATTAGATGAAGAGTTTTCTCTTCATCTCAGGCTTGGGGAGAAATGAACATGGCTGAGGGAAAGGAATGCATCTGCAAGAGAGCCAAATGCAACAGAAACTCTCTCCTGTCTGGTTTAGGGTGGGGGAAACCGCAGCCCACAAAAGGCAGGTTTACACTGCCTCCCCCTGAAACAGGCATGGGGGGAAGAGGTTGCGGGTGTAACTTCTGGTTAGAGTCAATGACCCATCCTCCCTTACTGTAAAACCCCCACCCCAGGAAGGCCACATCCATGGGACATTCATGTGAGAAGCAGCTGAGGGGGTATCATGATCCATCAGAGGCCCCCCAAAGCTTTCCCCAGAATCATTCCTGAAGCCTTGTGCCACAGAACTGCGTGTGATACAACAAACTCAGAGTCTGTTGTAAGAGACAATGACAAACTCCCCCTTCCCAGCGTGGTGCCTGGGTTTTCCTACCTGGCCTGAGTGTATATATACCCATCTAATTCTATGCTTCTTGGGGGGATCTTCACCAAGGGGAAGACCATCTGGAGAGGATTAATGGAAAATCGTTGGATCTACAGAGTGGTGATATTTTCCTTATTCTGTCTTTGTCACTCTCTTTCTATCCCGCCCCCCCCCCCCCCACCTCTTTTCTATTTTTTTTCTCTTGCTTTTTCTCTCTCTCTCTCATATTTCCTATTAAATAAAATCCATACTATTGTCACTGGCATATGGTCTCATTTTCACCTTAATTTGGGCAGAGGCATTTCTAATAACTTTAATAATTGGCACATGACACCTGGCCATCCTGTAGGTGCCATGTGATGGCACTCAAGATGATCTGTTCCATAATCTTCCTGGGCACCGAGGTCAGGCCGACAAGTGTGTAGTTTCCTGGATCCTCCTTCTGGCCCTTCTTGTGGATGGGTGTCACACTGGCCAGCTTCTGGTCATCTGGGTCCTCCCTGGTGAGCCAGGACTGATGATAAATGATGGAAAGAGGCTTTGCCAGCTCATCTGCCAGCTCCCTCATCACCCTAGGATAGATCCCATCTGGCCCCCTAGATTCATGAACACTCAAGCAGCTCAGCAGTTCTCTGACTGCCTTCTCCTGGGTAACAGGGGAACTGTTCTGCTCCCTGACATCATCTACCGGCCGAGGTGGACACCTGTCCTGGGGACAACCTGCCTCTGTTGAAAATTGAGGCAAAGAAGGTGTTAAGTACCTCTTCCTTTTCCTCATCTTTGGTTACTAAATTCCCTCCTGCATCTAATAGAGAATGGAGGTTGTCCTTGCTCTTCCTTTTTTCATTAATGTATTTAAAATAATATTTTTTTATTGTCCTTCACAGAAGTGGCCAGGCTGAGTTCTAACTGGGCTTTTGCCTCTCTTTTTTCCTACGTGACCTAGCAACTCTCTTAAGCATTTCCTGAGATACCTGACCCTCCTTCCAAAGGTGATACACCCTCTTTCTTTTCCTTAGTTCCTTCAAAAGCTCCTTGCCCATCCAGGCCAGTTGGTTCCTCATTGGTTCATCTTTCACCTCATAGGAACAGTCTGTTCCTGTGCCTTCAAGATTTCTGTTTTGAAGCACACCCATCTCTTCTGGAGTCCTTTGTTTTTAAGGGCTACTTCCCAAGGTACTCTCCAAATAAGTCTCTTGAACAGGCCAAAGTCTGCCCTCCAGAAGTCCAGTGTCTAAGTTTTATTGATGCCCCTCCTTGTTTCACCATATATTGAATGTTCTAGAATTTCATGATTCCTGTGCCCCAGATGGCCTCCAACCACCACATGTCCCACCAGTCCATCTCTGTTTGTAAACAGCAGGTCTGGTGCAGTCCCTCCCGGCAGGCTCGCTCACCAACTGTGACAAGAAGGTCTCCTCCACACACTCTAAGAACCGCCTGGACTGCCTCTTCTCTCTGTGTTGGGTTCCCAGCAGCTATTTGGCAGGTTAAGGTCACCTACAAGAATAAGGTGATCTTGAATCATCCTCCAGCTGTTTGTAGAATAAGTCATCCACCTCTTCATCATGGTTGGGTGGTCTGTAACAGATTCCCACCAGGATGTCAGCCTTGTTGGCCTTCCCCTTAATTCTTACCCATAGGCACTTGACCTCATCATCATTAATCTTAATTTTCATGGCATTGAGAGCTTCCCTAATAAAAAGAGCCACCCCTCCACCTCTTCCCCTCTCCTGTCTCTTCTGAAGAGCTTGCAGCCATCCAGTGCAGCACTCCAGTTATGTGAGTTGTCCCACCCCATTCCTGTGATGATGACTGTGTCATAGCTTTCTTGCTGTACCATGGCTTCCAGCTCTTTTTCTTTGTTACCCACACTGCATGCATTAGTGTACATGCACTTCAGCTGGGCTGCTGATTTCACCCCTGCCTCTGGCTTACCACCCTTGGGCTTGTTTCTGGAGAACCTAGTTGCATATCCTTCCCCCTTTGAACCTTGTTTAAAGTCCTCTCTTAAACCTAAATTAAACCTGTCCTTCCAATTCTTGGGCTAGAATCCTTTTGCCCTGGATAGATAGCTAGCTAGCTAGCTAGCTAGCTAGATAGATAGATAGATGGAGCCCATCTAGCTTCAGGCTAGGTGCTATAAAAATTGCCCCATGATCAAAAGACCCCAAATTCTGCTGATGGCACCAGCCCTTAAGCCACTTGATGATAATGTGGGTTCTCTTGTTCCTTTCGTCATTTCTCCCTGCCACTGAAGGAATGGAGCAGAACACCACCTGTGGTCCTGCCCCATCAACCACTCAACCCAGTGCCCAAAAGTCCCTTTTAATTGCCCTAGTGCTCTTCTTTTCAGTCTCATCGCTGTCAGCCTGGAGTTTCAGCAGTTGGTAATAATCAGAGGGCTAAATCAGCCCAGGAAGTTTCTCAGTAATATCCTGTACCTGGGCCCCAGGGAGGCAGCAGACCTTCCTGTGGGATGGGTCTGGGCAGCATATAGGGTCCTTTGTTCCCCTCAGAAGGGAGTCAGTTAGGTTAGTTATAGAGGTAGTGATCCATCTGACAGATGAAGTGTAATTGGGAGGCTCTCCATTATTTTCTTCAATGTCATCTGTCTGACCCTCAGGATCCAGGGCCTTATACATATTCTGAAGTGCACCTGGGTAGGTGATGGGGGCTAGGAGGAGTTTTTGTTACCTCTGTGAGTAGGGAGCCATTTCTACTCCCCTTCATCTACTAGGTCACGTCCTTCTGCCTGATAGTAGGAGGCATGGGAGTCCTCTGACTCCTAGTGGGCTTCTCTCAGGGATTGAAGGGTGAAACTCTACCAGTCTATTTCTCTTTCACTTTCCCTACTCCCCTTAGTCTTTCTACTTCCTCCTTAAGCTCAGCCAACAGAAAAATCATTCACCTTGCACTCCAGGCAGGCATATTTTGCATTGTCCCTGGTGCTGCTGACAGGCTCAAACACTCCTTACAGGAACGGATCTGGATAGATGCATCCTTCTTAGGGCGTTCTGTTTGGGTTGATACTTTTATAAGGTATGGCTTTTGATTGTTTGGAGACCATTGCTGAAAAAAATAAAATAAAAAATAACTTAAAAACAAACAAAGCTCCAACACAAAATACATACCCTGGTAGCAGGAGGATGGTTGCAACCCTGCCTGCTTGCCCTGTCTCTGCAGACTGTTGTGCCACGCCCTCAAAGATGTGCCACATCCGTTTGCCTGCTCCTGCTCCTACCCCCTAGAGCCTTCTTTTAATTGCACCTCCGATGGCTGGAAGAAGCCCCTGAATGGCTAATGAGAGAAAATCCACATTTTTCAGCATTAGGACATGACAGAGCTTTCAAAATCTCTCTCTGACAACATTCCCTGGTTGAATTCTGTGAAACGTCTGTATTCTGTTGTTTTCTGTATTAGGTGGAAGCCCATGTTGTAACAGTTCATTTGAAGTTTCTAAACCTCTAAAAGAATATTTCTAACAGAAATATTCTACATGCCCAGCAATATGGTGGTTGTTTAAAAATGCATGTATTTTTCTTCTATGAACTTGACCAGATGAGTTTGCTTTGTGTCTGAGTAAAATTAATTAGAAGTGAAGGCATTCTGAGTGACAAGTTGGGCATGCCAGGATACTGCAGATGTAGAGGTGATGGACATGTACTATTTATATCCATTGTTAATTCCAAAGTCACAACATGCAAATTTCTCATGGGCTTTTGTGAGACATCAGTTGTGAAATGTTTTTGGGGAGGTATTTCCAAAATTGTCAAGGCTAGGTTAAAAAAAAATAATGCCAAAATAATAGCTTCCAGGGTGTGGGTGTTTTTGGATGAACACTTGGTCTATATTGATTTACTAAGCTTTTTATCACTGGAATGGAATATTACATTTTAGATAAGTTAAAAGGAATTAGAAAAATCCTGGCCCACTGCAATGAGCCCTTACAGAGCTGCAAAAAAAAAAGGCTCTACTTCAACTAACATGCAAGGTGAAGTTTTTTTCATGGCACAAAATATCTGTCTTGTGAATTTGGTTTAGTTATGGGAAACAGGAGAGCAGGTAGTAAGCTGGAAGGTACCTGTGGAGAAGCTGGTAATAAATTTTCAAACAAGAATGGAAAGAATATATATGGGCTGGTTTTTGTGCTACAGCTACCCTAGTGAATTTATAATTCATGACACATTCTCACAGTTGGAAGTAGTTTTTGAAAGAAGAAACCACTTTTTCTTTTACAAGATTATTAAAAAAGACATTATGACTTTTGAAAGCATAACAATGTTCAGTTAAGAAAGTACTTTCTTGGAAAGTAACTGCTGTGACTCAGCATGTTGCTACAATGTCCTACTGGAGCTAAATATAAAACAATCAGTTGATGGCCTTGCATATCCTAAATTGTTACCTCCTGCAGCCCTTGTAAAGTAGTCACTGTGGTGGCAGCATTTCTACTGGGTTTAGAATCGTCAAGCACTGCTCAAATGCAGGAGAACCATTGGTGTGAAAGGGATGTGTAAACAGACACACAGCTTTGAAGTTTCTTTGACAGTATGGCAGAACTGCCTTCTGAGGTGGAAAAGAACTGCAGAATTGCCACTTTTAAAGTTTTAGGTGAGACTCTCAGCTGTTCTCACCAATAAGAGTGGAAGTGCAGGACTTGCCTGCAAGACATTGCTTTGGGCTGAATTTTAGTCTGAGTCTGGCCTGATCACAGAGCCCACTTTTTTTTTATTTTAGAGCATGTAATACTTAGAGCCTGTAAATACTTTCTCCTAATTTCTCTCAGACCTGCATGAACTGCATTACTGCTGCTTGATTTTGTTCTTTTCCTGTGTGGTTTGTTGGGTTTTTTTATCAGCTTATGTAAACTTGAGCTAAAGAGTGTAGCGTGGGTTTTGTATTTTATTAAACAGCCTAAGGCAAAACCCCTTTATCCGATATCTAGATTTCCTGATCTTATTAGTAGTGCCTTGTTCATGCATCACAATATTTCATCATGCAATACTGATGTACCCTGTACTAATGTTGCTTGTTTATTCAGCTTTTACTATAATACCTGTTAAATTGTAATGAACTCTTTGAACTAAGTTACCATTTTGGTAAAGCTATGCCATGACATTTAAGACACAAATCTAATGCCTTAGAATGCATCAGCCAAAGGCAGAATTTGTATCCCTGCACAGCATTTATTCCAAAAGTAATAATTTCTGGTAATAAGAAAATGAAAATGAGATGATGTGTATTTAAAGACATTAGGGTCGTGGTCATGGAATGAATTGTTTGACTATAGTCCAAGTCTTTTTCAGCAGGCTGTCTTTGAGAAGTCTTTTTTTCTTCTATTTTTCTCCCTTGACAGTGGCTAAAAGAGTGAGCTTTAGAGAGAGCAGAAGGCTAGAGCAAGCCTGTAATGATTATTTGACAGAATATTCTCCCTCCCACTAACCATTTTCACTGTAGGGCTTCTAAAGCTGAATTTGGTTCTATTCATTTAATAGCTCATTTTGTTGTCAGGGAGCTGTCTGTGGAGGATCCACTATCACTGCCTTCTGTTGCAGATTTCTTTTGAGTCTCTCAAGCAATACTTGCAACACCTCTGATTTCAGGGCTTCTCTGAGGAGAAAGACACTGACCTGATTTCCTCTGATATTTAAAGCCTCCCCTGTGAGTCCTCTGATACCAATACATACACCACTGAATGGATGAAAAGAGATGAGAATAAACATCCTCAAAAACATCATTACAGCGGATTAACAATGAAGCCATGTATTATTCAGTGTTTGCACACAGTAGAATATTGTACTTGTGTTCTGTCATTCTCATTGTAGTGGATAATTGTGTGACATATGCAACTAGAGCGAGGGTGAAATATAAGTGTATGCAATATCTGCAGTTTCAAGAAGAATGAACGCTGTGTTGAGTTAGTGAATTTAATTCTGATTCTGGAATAAAAAAAAGTGTGAAAAAATACTTTAATTTAGGAAAGTTAACAAAACCCTGAATTTCTTTGGAATTGAAGTCTTCCAAAGTTTCCTACTCTAAATAGTGAGTACAATAAATACATGACTACTGCAGTGATTTTTTTTTTTTTTTTTTTTTTTTTTTGTCTTTGCCCTTCAAGCATGGCTATATGCATATAGATAAAAAGAGTTTGCTACTTTTAAATGATACTAGTGAACTGGTGATCTGATTTTACAGCATGTGCCCACCATGTCTAAGCACACAGGCCATTTGTTGAAGTGTTAATGCACTACTTATTTTCTGAAGTTACATGCATATTCTTCACTGGAGAGCTGGCTGGGGACCTGAATCTTAGTGCTCAGTGGTTGCAGGAAGGTGTTGTGGATGCAGTCTGGCATCTTTGTAGTGCCAGATGCAGGCCCTGTGTATCATTAGGAATAAACAATGAAATGGAAATCTTCCTTGCAAAAAGCAGAGAAAAACACTTAGCATCTTTTGAAAGAAGTTGTAGATAGCCTCTCTTATAGGTTAGCAATAATTTACAAATTTTCTGTCTTCTCTGAGTGTAGGATTTTCTTAGCCTCACAAAACAAGCTGTGAGAGATGAAGGAAGGAAGCATGAGAAATACGAGTAGATTGTTTTAAACCATTGTGTTTTTAAGCTTAATTAAACTCAGAAATTCATTTTGTTCTGCTAGAAATAAGAACGACTAACGTACATTCCAATTTATTGGGGTTTTCTTTGAAAATGTTTTTGCATGAACTCAAGACAACTGTGCATTTCCTAGTCAAGAAATAAATGAAGCGTTTTTCACTTGGATTCATTATCCAGCAGATCACTGCAGTTGGTAGGGAAGATACAAGGTAACAGTGCACTTTCTAAGTACGTCAAACCCTCCTGAATCAATTTTTTAGACCATGCTGTTTTATTTTCTTGTTATTGGTGTCATTCTAGGGTGCTATGTCTATTTATTTGAAGTAGCATGCAAATTTTACCTTAAATAGTTTGAGTTCAAATAGTTCCAAGAACAACATTGATTGCAGTGAATTCTGGCCACTCTTTGCTTAGGTTTATCTATAAAGAAAATGTTTCCTGAAGCCTCTTATTTGAGAGGAATTAATGGCTACTGAATCTTTTTTGTTTAAAACAAATAAAAACCTTACCCCAAAGGCTACACAGTTGCTTACTTGCTTACTGATTTGGGGGAAGTAATGTCATTGGAAGGAATATTAAAATATATGTTGAAATGGTTGCTGTTGTTTACAGACAGGGTTTTTTTAAGTCTACTTTTCTCTTTTGGACATGGTTTAAATGTTTTAAAAATATTGTAGTTCAGACAGATTTGATATTTACCTTGTTTCTTCTCGTCACCAATAACAGAATCACACAAACCTATTTTTTCATTATAAATTAATTGCAATTCAATACAAATCAAAGACTTTTTGGCTTTTATCTACTTGGATATACTCCTTATCAGGAGGTGAATTACTAACTTGCACCTACTATTTTTCTTACCTTCTAAGGAAAAAAAGATTTTGCTAAAGTATTTCAAAAGTATTTGAAACTAGTAAATGAAGCACAGGCATTGGTGGTGATGGCAGACATCTATTTCTCCACAGTGACTGTTCTCTGCCTCTGGGTTTACCACTGTTTGGAGGAGAAGTTGTCTCTTTGGCCTTTACATTCATGCCTTCTTCATCAGGTTTTCTAACTGATTTGACAATTATTTCCAAGTTTGGTATTTAATTGTAATTAATTCATCATTCTTGTTTCATATCGGTTTTCAAGCTCTTCCTGCTATCTCGTAGATGCCTGGCATGGGCTCAGTTTAAACTCTTCATTTATACTTTCCCAGGATTTGAAAGGAAACACAGAAGCAGCATACCCTCTTGTGACTGTATTACAGTTTCTAGGATAGCTAGACACTGCCAACAAATAGCCTTTTCTACTGAGCACAATGTTCACTGTAACACATATTAGGGAACCAAACAGGCCACTTGCAATCAATGGAAAAAAGTACAGTGCTAAGCTTCAGTGAGCACTCAGATGATTGTGGATCGATTGTGCAAAGAATTTGAGGTAAGTTAAAACACCTTTTAGTGCACTGGCTGTTTACATGAGTTTAATGCAGTGGATGAGCTGTTGATGCCTTTTGCAATTGCATTAGGCCCTGTATCCATTCCAATCTCCTTGGCCTTAGTGCAAGGATCAGCACAATGGCGTTTGTCTCTTCTGTAGCACTCATCTCAAAACTGGCAGGCTGTGTGTAATGAACAGAGGGGGTGGGGTCAGCTGCTGCCTCTCACAGGATGGGCCAAACCTTAACTGGGAACACAGGCCAGGTGCAGCTGAGTGTAGCACTGTGGGTATTTATTCTCTGAGTTAGGCTGTACTCTGGTTCTCTGAGAGACTGAAAGGAAATGTGAGTGCTGCTGCTGTTGTAATTGTTTTTGATTTTTTTCATTAACCTTGAGTTTATGATAGCAGTGATCTGGGCCTTGTATTGGAAATATCTAACCTATTAAGCAATAAAGCTTAATTTTTCCCTTATAATTTAATTAGTGTGAGATTATAAACTCACTTAAATCAGGAGCTTATTTCTTCACAAGATATATGCGAAACCAAAACCCCTTCTTGAAACCTTATGGAGGATTAATTTCCTATATTGCATAATCCTACTGATCCTTTTCAGTGAGAATCCTCTGCTACCCATAGCAGTATCAGGTGTCTTGAGAGAATGTACATAATTTTATAGACTAGAAAGCTTTTTTTTTTTTTTTTTTTTTTTTTTTTTTTAAGCAGCTGTTGTGTTTTTGCTGTTTGCTTTTCACAGTAGTCTCATGCTGTGGCAGCTTTGTTCAAATATGTAATACCTACTACTGTATGTAATACAAACTCCTCCTGCTTATTGTGTCAAGCAGCAGGAGTTTTTTGGTCAAAATGCTGGAATACCAGAATATATCTGTACCTCTGTTTGTAGGGTTTTTGGTTTATTGTAAACGCACAACTCTTTGCTCTTGGGAATGACAATACATTTAATTGGCAATTAAAACCCTCTGAAAAAGGAGAGAGAAAACGTGCTCTACATACTGTCACTGAAAGTTGGAAATAAGGCTCTCTAACACTATAAATTCTAATATTTCTAACCACTTTCTAATAAAGTGGTGTCACTTTTCTTTTCAGAAATGGGTGTAAGGGGAGTATTTGCCCCTAACTCACATAGAGCAGCTACCTAACAGACAGTTTTCCCCAAACTTGTTCATATCTGCTCAATATTCCTGCAAATTTTTTTTTTTTTTTAAATATTAAAAGTACTTCTCAAAGCTTATTTACATCAGAGTAGGGTCTTTTGAAGGTCTTGGTGGTTGTTTGGGAAGCATACCATTCCTCAAATTACTCTTTTTTGGTTGCAGGCTTCCAAAAATGTTTCTTCTCTTTGGATGCATTCCCGTTATGTGGTCTGGCCAAGATATACCTTCTGGGGAGAGTTTCTCAGGCCCACAGTCTTAAAGGCTAAGAAGGCTACTTGCACATATTAGTACAGGACTGAGCCCTGACACTTAAAACTGAAGGTGTTCATAGGACTTAAACACTATTTGTTGCAATTAAACATTTTCCCAGCAATAATGAATGTGTTTCTTATGAGGAAAAAGAAAGCATTTTTGGTTGCCTATTTAATTTGTACAGATTTACTCTTTAATTTGGGATTTTTTCTGCTCAGATGAACTAAAAAGATCTATATTTGTATCATCAAAGAGTATATACCTTCATGTTGATGATCGCGGTAATGATGGTCAAGGAGGTGTCTTTCTGAAGGGTAATTTAGTCCTACTGTGGTTATAGTGCTCTATGACACACAAAAGACTGATATGTTCACCTGTTGTTCCTCCTGACGGAGTGTTCCCATAGCACAGACAGTTTTTCCTTCCATTAAAAAGTTCCTGCCTGCATGCCTGACTTTTATTACCGTTATAATGTAAAACAACATGGGTGCACTTAGAGAGCAGTGAAATATAATAATTGTGAGAAGTCCTTATTCAGTACCCCAGGATTTAAACTGATTTCAGTTGTCAATATTTCTCCCCTCCACCTGTCAAACTGATTTTCTTCTTATTGGTATCAAGGAGAGATTGTCACTGTTCATTTAAAGCAGATAAATTTCCAAATATATTTCAGGCTTGTTTTTTTCTAATATCTAAGAGCAAACATCTGAAAAAACACTTGCCTAAATTGCAATAGTAATCACTTGGACAAAATATGTGAATATATACAGATACTTACACACATATATAAGTACTTGGTGCTTTCTCAGGGAAAGTTTAATTATTTATTTGCAAGGCTTATATTGTTTTGGGTTTTTTTAGTTCATGGAAGTTAATGAATAGGACTGCTCTTGAAGAGAACAAATATCCTATATGATTCCATGTGTCCTAAGATACAGTTCTTGCTTTTCCACCGCCTTGCAGCTTACATAGATGGGGGTATCAGATAGTATCAGTGCAAGCCAGTACAGGCAATGGTAGAAGAGTGGAGGAAAGCAATACTCAAGAGAAGCATGGCCCTAATTGTTTCTTTCAGTAGTATTGTGCTCGTAAATAAATATAATAAATCTCTTTTATCTACTAAACAAAGCAGAGGGGTTAATTTATTTCATGGGATGTAGACATGATGGATCACATCTTGAGCCTTCTGATGTTGCAACAAGCTGGTGATTTGTTGTTTGTCATCTATAATTAAGAGTTCCCAGCAGATGTGTTTGTTACTCTTACATAGCACCATGGCAGGAAAACAACACCTGCAGCCTGTGGTTGCACAAGTAAATGACTGAGAGTCATGTCAAGTTCAAATTAGCATCCTTATATTATGTGGTTCTAAAATTGATTTACATAAACTCACATTTTCACTTTATTTTCTATTAAACTGGGACAATGCTTTAGGAATTCAGGTCTCTAGAAGATCAGGTTTTCCTGACTCTCTTGTCTGTAGTCTGTATCTTCAGATATGTGTATGATTTTCTCACTTCTTTTGACAGCCTTTCCACAAGTACCTGGGTGAAATGGGCAAAGTTGATTTGTGTTCATACGCTACTCTACAGCTACAAAGCTGAGCTGAGTGTATAAATTTTAAAAAACAGAATATGTTATTGGTTTTCTTTGTTTGATATTTTTTGAAATACATTAACTCCTGTGGTTTTTGTTTTCCATTATTTTAAACAAGTGACGATGTTTGATGGGAGGGAAGTTAATTTCCAGACTAGTAGGATAGCATACTGTTGCTTTGATTTTATTATGTATTCACAGCTTCTTTCTACTATTCTTTGTTTCAGAGTAAATATTTAAAAACTCAGTGTTTCAAAATCTTTACATTTGTGTTTGCATCCTGCATAAAATTAAATGCTTTCCCTATCTAATAAAATGGATTGACTTTTTTTTTTATATATAAGTGTTGGTTGGTGGAGTCAGATGTAAATATGCATTTAATACTAGGAAAAAAATCTAATGTGATTTCTGGAAGTACCAGATTTTCACTTTCTAGAAAGAATCAGTTATTAGTTGGTAAATAGATTTGTTTGACACCCACTCATGTTTATTCAGATTAGTTCCTGCTCTCGCAAACTGCCAGCTTGTTTTCTGCTTGTTTGCTGTGGAGAGAGCAGCAGGAACTCAATATTTAAGAACAGAATTAAATAATACTTACAATTTAAGGGAGACTTCCTACATTCTGACTACCTTTTTACACTTTGCAAAACATTATTGTCATAATGAATACCTTTGTAAAAGTTTTCTTTGGCAGTCAGTAACTCGTGTTACTGAGCAGCACAGGAGAGATGAGCTCTTGCTGGAGAGGTTAAAGTCAGTGCTGAGTTAAGGGGAAGGATCTTGTCCCTCAGTACCCTGGCAGGATTCTTCAGATGCCTTTTATTCTGCTCACTCACAGTAAAAGTCCCTCTTCTCTCATAGTATGTCATCTTGAGCCACATAAAGCAAAGTTCTCCAAATAATCACAAATAATTTTGATTAATTCGGTTCTGGCTTTGAAGATTTCTAGGGTCTGATTTTGTATCGAAGCCATATAAGCTCAGATTTACTATGGCCTTTTTGAGCAGAAAAACTCAAGGAGTAATTCAAGCACTTAAGTCCCATTGAGCATATTTATTGGCCTCTAGCCTGGCTTTCCAAGTTCCCAGGGAATCTTGAGGGCAAAGCCTCTGTTTTGCATCATGGACAGACTCTTCAACAAGGTTTATCAACCAAAGGATTTACCTAGAAAATAAACTCCTTTCAAGTAAGGCTGCAGCTTATTTTCTATTGCATTGACAAACTTCAAAATGCTGGCAGATTTTCTGTTACAAGTTCTGCCCAATACTGATATTTTGGTAGGGCTTGAGAAAGGTGAAAAGGAGTGAAATTAACCAGAATTATTGTAACCAGAATCACTCTGCAAGTGAGCTGAGCAAAGTCAGGGAGCAGAGAACATCAGTTTGTTATGAGAGGAATTGAATTCAGAGTTGCTTTTAGGGTCCCAGTAGAGCACTTTTCTGCTGAGAAGTGCCTATTCAAGTTCAATTTGAAATATTTTTCAGGAAGCTGTTTCTAAAAAAACCCCCTTTTGATAGCTAACATAATTATATTAACATTTATATATAATAACAGTTTGTGTCTAAGATAATTGAAAGAGTGACTGTTAGAATCAATATATGAAAAATGCCTTCCAGTAGGATTTGGGAAAGAACCAACTGTCAGCATTTTGCAGTGATTAAAAGTGCATCTATACATTTGCCATCTCTTGAGGGCTGTTACAACTCAAAACAGCGCTGACTGTCACCACGGGGAGTGAAAAATTTCTCTTTATAAGAAGTCTATTTTTTTTGCTTGATACTCTTGAGTAATTTTATGTAATAATTGCTCTCAGTGGCTGTGACAAGTGTACCTGCTGTATGCCCATGGCCTGTTTGTGTCCCTCCACTCATGGTGCTGTTCTAAACCTCCTGCAAGTTGTTTGGCCTTCATTTTCTGGTAATTATTATCAGACTGAAAACCTCAAAAATTGTGGGGCCTGTGTTACAGCTAACTGCAGAGAAGAAACTGGCTAGTGACAGTTTCTTGAAGAGACAAGTGTATAAAGGTAAGGGATGTTCCTGATTTATTAGCCCTCCTGTAACCAAAATGCCACTTGGGGATTGCTCTGTTGGATCAGGATCTGTCCCATTTCTTCCTAGGGTTGTTTAATGATGGGATAGATATTGGCTATTTTTGAAGGAAAAATCTGTGTCAAGGAAATAGTGTAAATCTTGAAGCAACTAGAAATTAGCCAAACTCAGCTGAGGATGTAAGAGGTGACTACCATTGGGTGGTGCTGCTCTGCAGGGCAGGGTCTCTCCTCCGGGAGTTTCCCTGGTACATCACAGACCGTCAGCAGAATGCTGGAGCTTGGGCAAGGGAGGGGGATACAGTGACCTGCCTGGAGGAGGAGGGGAGCAATCTGCGTGGAACCAGGAAAGATTGAAAATAGATTGATATTTCTGTGTAGAGACGTGGCTACATCTGGTGGTTTAGGTGGAAAACTGGCTTTTGCAGCTACAAGATGTTTTTTAAAGATGAAGGATTGCTGTGGAGAGGAGGATCTGCCTGACGAAATGGGGCAACAACAGGTTGGCCAACCTGATGAGGAGAGGGAAGGAGACAACTTGGGAAGTAAGGACACCATACATGAGGATGCAAAATGGCAGTTACAAGAGACAGCTCAGAAACAATAAAACAGGGCAAAAGACACCTGAATAAAATGTATGTATACGGATTCATGGGGCCTGGAAAACAAATGGGAGGAACAACCACTCTGGTTGTCAAGCTGCGTCACTTGCAAAAAAGGGCATTGATTAACTCCCTTGGTTTACCACTTGTTAGGCCATATCTAGGCTACTGCATGCAGCTTTGGACAAGTCCCCTTCTCAGTCCAAGAAAGACATTCAGCAGAGGCCCCCATAGTGGTCCGGGTGGGAACCTTTACCCTGTAGGAAGAGGCTGAGGGACCAGGGCTGGGAGCTGGGGGTTTTTAGCAGCAGCTCTGCATCTTTGTGGAGAGGTTATAGGGGAAAATGACCAGCTATGCTTGGGCAGGATGTGAAAGGCAACTTGCAGAAACTGAAATTAAGGGTCCAGACTGCATGTGAAGAACAAAGATTTCCCCATGAGCACAGCCCAGCAGGGAAGCAGGCTGCACTTGCTTTAGTGCATTTTACTGAGTAGGAATTGGAGTAGCTGCAATTCATCACAGTTCTGCCTTGGTAATCTAAGGAGAGTCAGGAGTGATTGACATGTACCTAGATGATCTTATCTTCATGCATGGATCAAACGTGCCATGTGATCTCATGGGCTTTGAGAATTTGGGGAATAATGTCACCAACTTCTCTATGCTTGTTGTTACTTTCTTGGTCATATGCAAAATCGTCAGGGAATGTAATGCTGGTCTTTCTGAGGCTGTGTCTTTTCTGTTCACAAACTCATTGGATATGCTGGCCTCTTTTAATACCTTAGAAGTGTTCCACTTTTCTGTTTTAGAAGGAGGATTATAGGAGGACTATGCATCTAGAAGTGTGGGGAAGCTAGTTCAGCATACAGCTCTCTGCAGTTATAATTTGGTTACTAATCTGATCTTTCTTATTTTTTAACCGTAAGATTTGAGCAAAATTAATTCCTGTGCTCTACAAATATCTGAATCTGCAGACACAGGGATTTCACCATTCTAAATATAATATTTTGATTTTTCAGTAAGTGAAACCTATATTTCTTGTTCTGAGAACAGTGCCTTGATCACACACTTCACACACTTAGCCTGTCATAAATTATTTAGACAATTCCATTTTAATATTAGAGATGTGACAGTTCTATCCAAAATAAAACTTCAATACAGACAGATTCTGCCAGTCTGGCTTTAGGCTTCTGCCTAAAGCTCTAATTTAAGAGCTTGTGATGTTTCAGCTCAATTTGTAGAAGCTATGTAGGGCATTCAAAGTAAGAGATTGTAGGATGGGCATAGCAGACTCCATATCCAGTCCTCTCACAGTACTTTTTGCTCTTCTCAAGTATAAATTCAAATTAATTTCAGAGGAATAGATATTTCAGAAAGAACTTACACCTACCTTATACATTACAAATAAAGTTTGCTGCTGCTCTGCACATACTGATGAATTCACCTGGGATTTTTTGGATTACACTAGCCAGTGAGTCAGGGCATGTAAAGTTCACCTTTTTCCTCACAGGAAAGTTAGTGTAACAGAATGCTGTTTCAGTTATTTCCAAAAGATGGTACCTCATTTCAGTGGTGAATAATTTTCTGTATATTCAAATCTATTTCTCTACAGTACAGCATCAGTTTTTGCAGACCTGTTTCATGACATCCTCACTAGTTTGATTTGGCCTTGGGATGTGTTCTTGTTCTTAATCTCTTCTTGCGGAGATTTAGTTGTTAATTGCTCGTTTGACAATAGAGTTATATTTGATACTAGGGAAAAATCCGAAGCAGACCCTCTTTATGAATATTTAGGAATATGGCCCTCTTTTCATATAGCTTGCACCATATCTTTTTTTCTGTTTTATCAAAATAATTTTTCTGTATTTTTCCACTACTTGTGGCTGTCTCTAAATTGTCTCTTATACATGGTAACTGTTCCTGTACTCTGTCTAGAGTAATGTATAGAGGTGAATATTGTTTCCAAAGGCATTCACAGGGCAGTTCATGCTTAATTTCTTTTATAAATATTTTTGGGGTTTAGACTGGGTTTGTATTTTTAGTCTTGGTATGAAATCTGTGCACCCCTTCATAGGCAGTTACATATATCCTGTGCTAAGTTTGGGGAAAAGAACCCCAGAGACCAGATTGTGACACTCTGGGTTTTACTGTACTGGAACATGGGGATCACATGCAGTAAGGTCACTGATTTACCATTGATTTAGTCTCTTCATTAAGGTACAACATATCACTAAAGAATTCAAAACTGGAGCATAGATGAAACTGGATAGCTTAAGCTCCAAACATGGTAGGCAAAATGCTGAAGGTCTGTTCTGGGCCTCTTTCTTCTGTTTGGAGTAGACTACCCTGAAGATGACAGAATTTGGTCACATATTCAATCATTTTAGCTTTAATATTTCAGATTTGTATCTGGTAAGTGTAACACAAAGGCTTTGAACGCTGAAAAGAGCTGATGATATAATGAGACTGTTAAAAAGTCAATGAAAAGTGAACCCAACCTTTGTGTAATCAAAGTGCTTTACAGACTTAATCCCCAAGAAGGATTTGGAACTCTATGAGCAAATTTTAGCTTCATGGTTTAAATGTGAGCACTATTCAGATTTGAATGTGCAAAGAGTCATGCATAATAGATATTTTCCCCCTTAGTTAAAGCCTGATGAGACTGTAGTTTAAATGCTTGACTCAGTATCTAAAGTCAGTATTTTGCAGGAGTTTGCTATCATGCTCTGATTGCTCAGCTACCTTGATGTTTTAATTAGTTGGCTGAAGATATTTTTGGTCTGAACATGAACAAGAATATGTTTGTACCTTGCTGAATTTGGCAGGTATGTGAGTTTTTTCACTTTTTTAGGGCCGGTGGCAGGTTCAGAATGTTCCTGAATAACTTCTGCAACTTCTGGAACTTTTGGTCCTTGATTAACTTTTTTTTTTTTTTTTTTTTTTTTTTTTTTTTTTTTTTTTTTTACCTTGCGCAATTGCACGGAGCAAAGACCTTCAATTTCTAAGCTGATAGTACTTTGCCCAATAAAGAAGGTGAGGGAAATCTAAGTCTCTCATACTGAAGCTTATAAAGACCTCTAGATAACCAGCTTTGGATGATAAAATGCAGTATTTCTTATGTGAGAATGACCTGATGGCTTTGGTGTAGGTTACCTAATGTTCTCCTTTCCACATTTGCAGATATTGCTCAAAGAGCTTGAGCCCTTCCCTGACTTCAACTGTTCCCAAAACACTGCCCTGACAAAGTAAATCTAGTGCCATATTTTGAATTATCTGGAATGTTTATGTATGAGTAAGAACAACTGGGTTAGTTGTATTGATTTATGACTAAGTCATTCAGCTATTGATTCAGTATGTTATTGGCAAGTAACACACTGCATTGCAGAATTATATGTGTGCTTATCAGCTCTGTTGTTCACCACTGACTTTTTGGTTTTTCTTTCCAATGGAAACTAAATCCTTAGCTGAAAAAGGCTGAAAACATATATCTGTTGCTGCCTCTCAGTTTCTAACTCTGACATAACACCTGCTGTTGGCCTTGCCAGTGGTTCTTGCCATGCAGCTGCATGCCAGGGGCAGTGAGATTGGTGTTGGAAATTTTGCTGGGCAGACAAAATTTAAATACTTCAGAAACTTGACAATTTCCTTCTGAGAAACAGGTCACTTTTCTGATCAGCTCTGTACTGCTACAGGTCCTCCTGGTCCTCATCTAGCAAAGCATGATGGTTTTGGATATGTAATGAGACAGAGCCTTAGTGCCTGCAGGTTGTCTGTGTCTGGGTGGGTACCTCAGGGATACTCCCTTTGCAGCTGGGCTGTGCAGCAGCTTTGCTTTTGATCTGTACTGTTGAAGAATAAAAATTCATGCAAAAGGCAGAGTGGATATGCTATATTAAACTAGCATTCTTCTGTATTTGTCTGGATGGTCCCATGGGATTTCACTTGTACTTGATTTTGAAGCAGGAAGCTGAAGGGGCAGCCCCCCACATGAGCGCCTGCAATCAGCACTGAGGGTTCAGGGAACAGTGAGCTCGTATTAGTTTTTCTTGTCACTCAAGAGGGATCAGAAGCTAAAGATGAATTGTCTTTTTTTTTTTTTTTTTTTTTTTTTTTTTTTTTTTTTTTTTTTTAGCTGTCGTTTTCTTCTTTATTTCTTGCAATAATTTTTAGATTCTGTAAAAATAGTTCCAAGTTATTCACTATTGAGTTCAAAGTTGGAGAAACTGTGAGATACCACACTTCTGCTGGCTCTTGTACCAGTGCTTTTATGAAAGTTCTCTGAATGCTAAAAAAAGCTTTATTTGGAGAGAGACACTTGCCCTCAATCAGTGTGTTTGACTTTCCCAAAGGCAATTAAGCTGCTAGTACTTCACTGAGAGACCAGGGGACAGATGTTGGTACATTACTGCGGGAATTCTGCTGTTCTTTGGAAATGGGAAGGCTGCTGCATCAAAGAAGTACTAAAGTCTTTCAAATAAAAGAGTTTATTAGAGGTGAGATACTAAGTCTATCCTTGTCTGAGTCTGTCTTTCCATACTGAGTTATAGCTGTAACAATTACCCTTGTATGTTTCAAATTACCACAAAATGGTCACGTAATAAGGAATTTAAAATTAATATTATTCCAGTTACCTTTTCTATTAAGGGAGCACAATATCTTAGGAAAGTGTAGTGTTTTGGATTAGAGGCTTTTTATTTTTCAATGAAGGCTTTATAAAACACATGTATGTGTTTTAAAGTACAAGGTTGGCTTTTAATTTCCTGCTTTAGAAGCTTAAGATAGATATTTGGAAGCTGAACCTCTAGAAAAGGAGCAATGAGGATTTTTTATTATGATAACATCTTAAAAAGTGTGGGGTTGTAATTTTGAAAATACATGTACGTATGAAATTATTGCAAACCTTAAGTTTATTTCAAGGTATATGTTCTAACTAAAGTGCAGTTGAATTAGTAAATGCAGTAGAAATCTGAGTGTTTGATTGTTTTGTGTGAATATTTGATTCTGAATTTGTACTATTCCAAGTGTAATGCAGGTATGAGGAGCTGAGCAGCAATTACTGTGGTTGTCACAAAATTAGTCATTAATGTAGGACAGGCAAAGTGAAAATTATACTTTCAGCACTTTCTCTCTGGCCTGACAGATACCCTTGAATTTCTGCTGCTGTCGGTTAAATATGTTCCCCTTTGCAGTGATGGATTTTCCCTGGGCTTCAAACAACAGGCATGAGCTATGAGTTGCTGCTTACTGGTGAAGAATGCAGAGCTTGCAAAGAATTCAGCTTGGCTTTTAGAGCTGGACTCTGAAGTTCTTTCTTTTGCCTCTGGCAGAGAGGTAAAAAGAATGAGTGCAGTTTTCTCCTCATGAAAATAAAACAGATTTAGCAATTATTTGTAATAACAACTATCTAGGACAGTTGGTTTTGGCCTTACTGATTTATAGAAGGAGGAAGAATTAAATTCTCCAGTAGAACATTTCAAATTTATTAAAACCATTTGTTTTTTAAACCCATGGTTTTGCATTGTAACATTTTTGGGTCACTATTTCTAATTGAAACCAGGTGCTGATTTTGGAATGAAAAAAGTTACATTAGAGTTGATTTGTCGGAAGAAATTACTGAAAACCTTTGCATGTTAAAGTGACTGAAAGTCTTTGCATTAATCTGAAAATTACGTCAAATGGTTGTTTTGGTTACAATTTTTTGGGAAAAAATAAGCTGGGAAAGGGAAGTGTCCAGAGCAAAAGTTCTTCTAATCCTCCTTTTTGAAAGTCCTTAACCCCTTTTAAAAAGGAAGCAATCTGGTGTCTTACTGTGCTGGCTGTTCTAGGATCTGCCTGACAAGTGGCAGGAAGTCTTTTTATGATCAGCAAGTTGCTTTTGAAGTGGGAAAATCTGGATGAGTAATAGCTGGAACCATTTTCAGTGATGTCTAACAGGAATAAATATTTGATAACTAGGTGATGTGTCATATATGTGTTTCTTGGTTTTGAGTGAGGATGGCATTCCATCCACGAAGTAATCATTTTAATTCATGTTCTTTAAGCATTGCTTGCTGAGAAATCTTTGTACTTTTGCTTTTAATCTATTCTACCAGAAACAGCCTGGAAGAAGTGATACTTACAATGACTGTGCTCCTTTTCTTTTTGCCTGGTGTTGAAAGTTGGAAGAGAGCTGGCTTAGATGTCCTGCTTTCTAAATGAAGAGTTTATGGAATTCATGAAAGCTAGGAGAAGAGATACATGTTGAAAAGCAGAACAGAAAATAAGGGAGAATGATAACTGTGGAACTATAGTCTGCTACTCCTACTTAATTTACCTAATCTTAAAGCCATTAGCTGTTGTCTGTATGATACTTTATACTTTTATAATGACATTGCAGGAAGTTAGTGGTGATCTCTCACCTTAGAAAAGGAATTGATGGAAAAACTACAAGGCTTGACTCTTTCTGAAAAGCAGTCCTGGCGGGGCTCCCTCCCAGCTTCTTTTGCACCAGCTTGCTGGCAGAGCTTGGGAAACTGAAAAGTCACTGACTTAAGGTAAGAACCCCTAGTTAGCAACAAACAAAACATCAGTGTGTTGTTATCATGATTTTCATACTAAATCCAAAGCACAGCACTGTACCAGTGACTAAGAAGAAAACTAACTTTATTCCAGCCAAAACCAGGAAAGCAATGTTGGTTGGTTAGATAGCTCCATGCTTCACATTGGTGTTTGGGCAGAGATTTCTGAGGTGTGAGACATAAGGATAACAAGTACTAGAAAAAACGGAATCTTAAACTACTTTATGTATGTATGTTGAAGTAGAAACAACCTTGCCTTTATTGATATATTTACCCCCTCTTCACACACGATGTGTCACTTGGAAACGAAAAGAAATCCTTCAGGCCATTCCTCTGAATCTCAGCTGCTCCTCCTGTAGAAGCTGTGCTGCATCAGTGATCCTGGGGGAGGGGTGTGTGTGTAGGTAAAAGAATTTGAAAATTCCAACAAACTAATTTGGTGTTGATTACAAACAGTTTGCAGACTTGTGAGTCCTCCCTTGACAACACTTCCTGATATTGCACCTAGGTCACATTGTACCTGCTTCACATAGGAGAACTTCTTGCTTGTGTCTCATCTGAACTTTCTGTTTTGCTTATATAAGATCTAAAAGCAGACTAACTTCATTGTTCTATTTAAATCTGACCCTTTATAAACCATTTTATAGTAATTTATTCTTTGTTCAAACAGTATACTTAAGCTTTTGTGGTCCAGCAAGTTTCTAAGTTTTCATTCGAGTTCTCAGCTATGTGATGGTGAGCTGTGGAGCCCCTTGTGCCCTTAAAGGAATTTCCAACTGCCTTTCCCTGGAAAAGCGACCCCTCCCAGGTGCAACAGAGGCTTCTCCTCCACGATTCCTTTCAAACATTGTGCAATCCGCTCCTTGGGTTTCACAAGTCCATTACTCCCCCATGGTATCTTCTTTCCCTGTTTCCCCATTGGCTATGGGGCCTGGTGTCCAGTTTCTGTCTTCCCTATGGTCACTTGCCCCCTGCCCTGCTCCCTGTACCCCCTACGAACCTGAGACATTATATAACTGAGAAAAATCACATGATCCCTCTTTTTGGCCTTCTGGATCCAACTTCAGCATATCGAATAACTGCTTGCTGAACTGATCTGGGGCTGACAGCCCTCTGCCTCTCTTTCTGAGCTAGCCTGTACCATGTGTGGATGTGTGAACTTAAATGCTTGCTTCAATTCTTCTTGAGAATTCTTCTCAAGAAATTTCTTCACTGGAGGGGCTGACTGAGATCTAATTAGGCTGTAGCTGCACTCTGAAAAAGACACACTGTTACAGTGAGCCTTGGTAGAATGTGTACCACCAGTAAACCCTTGCATTACAAATGCTTTTGTAAGATCTGTGAATTCACATCTAAATTTCTTCTTTCTCTCCCCTAACTTTTCTGTAGTGTGGGAATCAACTTCTTACCTGCCTGGAAGATGTTAACTGTGAGATGGATGAGATGTTTGGGCTGTTTTTTGACCAGTCATTCTTTAGGATTGTTGACTCATTATTTATGGGATCAAGCTATTATTCCTCTCAATTTGTAATATGAATGGGTGGAGGGAATAGGAAGGTTTTAAGTCATTAATTATTTTAAAAAGTCCATAAGAATTTATAGCTAGCTTGTTTGAGGTTAGTGACTCAAGGTTTTTTGGCATTCAGTCCATTCAGTTCTGCGTTTTTCTACAGACAGAGGATAAATATAAAGTAGTTTTACATTTCTTGAAATCATAATGCTCTTAGAAAAAAAAAAGTGGTTTTGTTTTGGTGTTTTCTTTTAAACTGAACTGTACATTTTTGAGTCACAACATTTCTTTTCCTGTTGGGAGGAATAATTAATGTATGAGCCTCTATCCTTTTTTCATTCTAAAGTAAGAAGTACTAAACAATTATATATGCAAAGATCTGATTTTTTATTCAGCACAGCAGCATGCTGGTCCGCAAGTAGATCTGCTGATTTAAATGGTGGTGTTTCTGAACATTGTTAGAAGAGTTAGAACAAATTTAGAAGGTCATGTTTGATTTTGATGAGCTACAGCTGCAGAAAAGTGTTTGAAACATGTACTAGTTGCAGAACACAGCCTTATTACAAATGGGCAATTATGCAGATGTGAGTGTGGTCTTCTGTGTGAGCAGATGTCTTCCTTCAGCAGATAAATTACATGTTTTAGTGGTATACCAGCTTAGATCAAGGTGGTGTGAAGAACATTTCACATATTTTCTGTTTCAGAAATTGACTATTCTTGCATTTATTTCAAAATTCTATTCAATGGGTTTGTACATAAAATTGCAGAACAAAGATTCTTTCTCTTGGTTATCTGTTATATGCCTTCGTCCTGGTTTAAGGCAAATTTTGGAGGAAACCAGAAGGGATCCCTCTGGAAAGCAGGTTCAAACAGTCCCTCCCCCTACTGCTTCGGAAAAAGATTGCCTTTGAGAGAAATGGAAAAAGCTTGTTTATTTAACTAGCAAAGTATTCACAAGCATAAAAAAATGAGTAATATTATACAATAAAACCTCTTACTGTTCTGATGAGGTGGCAAATTCAGAAAATCCTTGTCATGGGGTGTAGCTCAGCTCACTCAGTCTCTCATCAGCCCCTCCTGCACTGGAAAATGCTGCGTCCTGGGCCCTGATGGGCCACAGGTATGAGCTCCTGGTGTTCTGGGTTTTCAGTCCGGAGCAGGTTTGAACAATTCCAAGAAAAAGGAAAGAAACAGTCCCAGGAGCTTCTCTACCACAGCTAGCTAAAAAAACCCTAAAAGCAAAGGAGAGCTCTCTCTCACTGTCCATGCTGCAGATAAAAGAGTCTGTGAGAGGGAAAAATGTGGGAGAACAAGTGCAGTTTCTGAAAACAAACTGCACACTTCTCTCCCCCTTCACTCTAGGAACCGGTCTTAAAGATGAAGAACTTAACATTCAACATAAACAGGACAGACAATTGGGGATAAAAGCATCAGAAAGTCACTCCAGGACGTTCCACTCCTTATCTCCAGATCATCAGCCTATCATCACCCCAGGACAGCCTTTCACAAATAGCTCATGAAAATTAGGATTGGATGTCATTAGGAATAACATCTTTGTTCTCTGTCATATTACTGGGTAATGAACTGTTTGTTGAACAGCAGTGGTGAGCACCCGATGGCCACCTGCAGCTGATTCTCCATAAAAATAATAATACTTTCACAGATGTAAGTATTGATTTCATTTTCCTTTTGCCTTAGGGAATTACATGATCCTTACCATTTATTATCTCTTTGGCTGACAGAAGTTGATAGTGGAAATGCTGATAACATTAATTCCTGTGTCTGTCAGGAACCTGGTGAAGTATTGTGTTGGATGGGCCTTTCCAAGTCCAAAGGCCTCTGGGAGAAGGAAAGTCCTGTGTTCAGTGCTCTGACAGCTGATTTTTTTTTTTTCCCTTCCTTTCCTATCTGTGGAGAAATATACCAAAGTTGGCTGATGAACTCTTAACCCTGACTGGATAAGGAATGTCCCTCTTGCTACCATAAACTTTCTCTTAAGAAGTCTTTGCCATGTTGGCCTGTAATATTACTGGTTCTGCAGCTCGGTATGAAAAAGGGATCAGGCATCCAAATTATGGGCCTTTTTGATGCTTAAGTAGGAATAATCCTTTCCTTCACCTCCTCTTGAGTACTGAACCCAAAATATTCTAGACCTCTGCATTTTGACTTTCTCAGACTTGAACTCGTTTTTCTCATAGGAAGTTTACATTTGTTTTGTAACTCTTCATGTCTTCCTTAAACTGAAGACCTTAACTTGCCCCTGCTTCTTCTGGAAGCTCAACTATATCCTATGCAAAATATCTTATTTCCACAAAAGCTCAATCTCATATTACACCTGTTGTGTCTGGACAGATTTGGGTTTATATGTCAAAAATCATTGAAAAAATAGTCTGTAATACTATTCTTTGTTTGCCTCACACAGGAGGTGTACTTCGTGTCAGCTGAAGAGGGAGTTAAACATCAGTCTTCACCCTTTACTCATTTAAGGAAATGAATTAATACATAGAGGTGAGGGACAATTGTTTGTTCTTTATTTGAACCCTCTGCATGTTGCTGTGAATGTGGGCATGGGCAAGATAAATGTCACCTGATTTTTGGTTAGCCCTTCAAAATGCAGCAAGGGCCAGGGAGTAGGGGAGCAATACCATGTTAAGGACATGGTCTGGAGCTCTGGTTTCTGTTTTGTTGTCACTTGTTCTTGAGGCTAAACAACTGGTCTCTTGCTTGTTCATTACTTTCTACAGAGGGGTGCTAAGTCTCTCTTCCAGTAGAGTACTGCCAAAACATTTTCCTAATCAGTGGAAGGACTGGAAGAAATCTGTGAAACAATCATGAGAGTTTTCGTGGGAAATTGGGCTTGCTCTGGCTGCTAGGTGTACATTACTTTCTAATGGGACAAGAAATGTATTAAAGTGTCTAGACTTTCAGAAGTAAGAAGTAAGTTGGTAATTAGTGAGCAGGATGAGAGAGATACATTTTTATGAGTAAACATGATTTTCTTCATTGAAATGAAGAGGAAGTGTGAGCCAATACTATGTTAAATAGGATAAATGTTAGCTGGATGAAAATGCAAACTCAAGGGGTTTTTTAATACTTCACTGAAACACTGGATTAATGTTTAATTCTGATGACTAAATCCATTAATAGATATATTTCTTACTAAGTTAGATAAATGAGTTTTTCAGGCAATTTTGTTATTCCCTCAGGGCATGGGTTCCACTTGCCTGAATATTGCTCTAATTAGATGATGACACAGTATCCCAATAGCTCTTTTAAAAATGTGGGACCTCTGCCACTAGACAATAACTTTAGTTCAGCTTCTTTGTTTTTAATTAATGAAAAAGAGGTCTTTTGTTTGAAGAAATCAAAGGATACTCTGGGGATATGAAGTATTTATGTCATTCCAGGTAGGGTAGAACAGATAGACTGAATTTAGAAAATATGGAAGATCTTTGCTGCAAAAGGCTCCTATAAGTTATTTTATGTTCCTCATTTTTGTGGCTCTTGAAATAATTAAATTCTTATTTCACCAAATTAAGAATGATGCTACTCTCTAACTGGCTTTCAAACAAAGGTAATTGTTTGAAGTCTATTACAAAAGTCAAGGGACACTGAGGAAGTTGAACTTTTTGAAAACAGTTTAGTAGGTGCAGTTAACTGAAATCTATAGAAAGGTTGAGTAGATACTGCAGGCTGTTCTTCGTATTCTATGTGATAACTCATGACTGGAATGTGAGCTACTAATGTGTGACTGACATGGGAGGAAAAAAAATCTGGCTTTAGATAATGGATCTGCAGGGAAAGAAAAGAAGTTCTTTTAAAATCAGCTACAAAGCTGAGGCTGTACAATGACAGGATGCATTTCAACAACTGCTTACATAAAGGGTTTTTGCCTGACAGAAGGTATTGCTCTGTTTCTTCCACCTGTTTGTGTGACAGCTGTCACTACTCTCATTGCTCTGGTTCATGAGTGCAGCAGAATGTGAGTCCCTGGGTGGGTATTACCTTGGTTTTCTTCCTACTTGCTGGATGTAGAATCATTCTCAGCACATGTCAACACAAAAGAATAACTTGTCTAGCTTTATCTAGAGAATAATATTGGGCAACCATATTTAAAAGTCAAGACCATAAATCTTGAATTATGGAATGATAAGGAGCCAATGAAGGTTATCTAGCTCCTGCTTGAATTAGGGGCGGAAGCAGCTTCAGGGTTAGGTCAGGGTACTTATGGCCTTGTCCTTCTGAATTTTAGGTAGCTCCAAGAATGTAGATTGCCAGACCTCTCAGAGCATTCTGTTCCAGTGCTTTCTGTGCTCACTGTGAACCTATACTCCCTTTTATATCTAGCAGTAATTTGCAGTGTCTCAGCTAGTGACTATTTTCCTCCTTTCACTGTGCTCCTTTGAAAAAATAGTGGCATCTTCTTTATAACTACCTCTGAGGTAAAAGGCACTGTATTTATTCCTGAGATCTTGACGTTAAACTTGATCTGAGTAGAATAACAGGTAATATTGAGAAGGCATGAAGAATATAGATTTCAAGCAATAGAGATGGAAACAGAAGTCTGGTGCTTTGCTGTAGGGATTTGGGATACATAGGCTCAAGCTCTTGCTCAGCTTCAGTCAAAGTGTAGAGCTTTTTGCCTCTGGCAAAGAGACAATGTTAGAACTTTAGTTTGTCAGGGGCTATGACAGGATTTCAGCATCATGTGAGTTTACAAAATCTCCAGTGCCAGTATAGGGCACAACCTAATTTTAAGGACTTTGGTGACAAATGGCTTATTGTCTGTTTTCATGGGCAGTGGTAGTGTGATATTAAGTAGCTATTAGTTTTCATAAAATATCTGACTTGACAGGAATGTTGATATGGGTTTTGACCTAGTCTTAGGGGAAATTGATAAGCCACAAAGTTTAAAAGCAGTTAAGTAATCTTGAAATTTTGAGAACAGGCTCTACTTTTTTTTTCCTCTTGAGTTAACTGCATGTATTTCTATTTTAATTACGTTTTCCCTAAATGAAAAAAGCCCTTTTACAGTCTCATTTTGAAAGAATACAAACAATGAGTTCAGCAAATGAGGTGTACAAATGTGTGAATAGGACACAAAATGTCAACGCAGATTTGGCCTTTTTTGCATTTGCAGTTGACACTGCCAAGGGAGTAAATGACATTCAGCATTGGCATCAGTATTATAACGTGGCATTCCCCTATGGCAGTATCCCAGTGAGGCAGGCAGGGTTTCAGAGTGAGAAGAGCAGAAGCAAATATCTCTTTTTCTTCTGTTTCTTTTTTTGAGCGGTTTTGTGACATTTTCTTTTGTGGTGAAGAAAATAATTTGATATAGCAAAATCTAAAGCAAATAAATTAACTTCTGGTGAAAGACTTTCTTCTAGGGCAAGAGTTTTCAGCAGAGGGGAACACAGAGAATGCCTCAGTGGCTACAGTGCTGGTCTTGGAGAATGGGGCTCATTCAGTTTCTTTCTTTGAGAGATTTGGAATTGAATGGTTCTTTCCTCGATACCTGTGAGAAGGTGCTGTTTGAAGGGTGCTGAAAACAGAAAGCTAGAAGGCTGAGAAGGGCACAGATTGTTAGCTGAGAGTTATGTTGAGACCTGTGTGATAGAAATTCTGATTTCTAGTCTCAGCATTCTGGGGGAGCGGTGCAGCGGAATTGTCCAGGTTCAATGGGCAATGATCATCCACTAGCCTTTATGCAAGGGAATGGTACCACCTATCTCTCTCTGGACACAGAAGTAACTTGAAATCAGGCTAAAGAAGGAGAGATCATACCATTTTGGCAATTTCAAGGTGCACAGCTTGAGCGGTGATCTGGATCATGACATCTTAGCAGTCTTTTGGAATCACTAGTAGGTGCTAAAGTGAAATGCTCCCCTGAGCAGTGCTAAATTCCACCAAACCTGTAAATGCTGCATGTGTTCAGTCTTGTACAAGACCAATTTAGGCTGCACTGCCTTACCTTGAACTTTTCTTCAAAACATTAAAGCATAAATTGAGTTTGTTTTCTGAAAGTTGATCTTGTGATTAAAAAGAAAAGAGATATAAGGTTTGGGAGGGCTGGCTTTTATGTGTGTGTGGAGAAATTTCTTTTATTGTGTCTCAGTTGCAAGAGCTGCAGGAAACTGATTTTTTTTTTTTATCGGACCTGGCATGCCAGCAGCTTTATTGTTTGGAATATCTGTGATTCCATCTGAGATACCTATTGAGAGTACATGTGCTCTTTATTTTCCGGCAAGCCAGGGACTGTAAGCCATGCTTACATATAAGCTATGCTGATGAGTTGTCTGGAGAACATTGGAAGAATATGAAATTCACTCTAAAGAACAGTTAGGTAGTGCACTGTCTTTGACCTTGGGGTTTCCCAAATGTTGGTTGCATCTGTCACGTTGATGACAGAGTAGAGCAAGAGGGTTATTTTCCCAACCTTGATCTGTTGCACAGAGTGGGCTGTCATATGCTGGATCACCCAGCCCCTGCTCGTGAGTTCATGCATAGTTTGACTGACTTGCTTAGTGTTAATTTCCTTTTTTCCCTCCAGCACATAATAAAGATATTCAGCTGCTTAGAAAAGAGTATTGTACTTGTATCTCAACAGTATGTTTGATTACTTTTTTTAAAGCTCTTGTAGCTGGTTTCAATAAATTACAGAGGGTTTCCTTATTTGAATGTAAAAGTATCTGATTTTGTGCCTAAGTTTATGCTCATCTATTCTTATGTATTTTCAGTCCTCATAGGTGCAAAAGTGAGACTTCTGTGCACCTTAAGCTTGGATTTCAATAAGTTTTATGTATTGATTTACAGCGATGAAGGTCGTTTATTTTTGTCAGCTAGTCCTTTCTTAAGATTTTTCTTGAAAAACTTAGATATTTTCTTCAGTGATATACTGTCATAGAAGAAAAAGAAGAACATAACTGGAATTAAGTGGGTTCAGGAGAACTTCTTGGTTGCTATATTTGGTTTATTCTGATTGCTCAGAGAGCAAAGGTCTGACAACAGATCTTTGATTAGGTTTTACACTTGATAAATGTTTTCAATACATCTATTTCTATTTCAAACCCAGAAAACTTGCGAATCTTTTTTTCACCCTAGTATGCAGTCACACCTCTTGGTGTCTTGATGTGGACTTGCTTCTGGGGAGAGCTTAGTTATTTATTTGTAGATGATTTCATCCATTAATTCTGACTTGTAGGAATCTGGTTTTGAAAGTATTTCTTTTCAGCATCATGTTCACTGATTTCCAGTTCAGTGTTTCCTCTGGCAAGTCCAGTTTTCAAATGTCATTTGTTCTTTTCTTGCCTAAGTATCTAAATAAACTCACAAGCTTTTAAATAGTGAATTAAAAAAAAAATAAATAATCAAGTGCTCTGACATGTGACCTCAGATTTATTCAAAGCCCTGTGGGAGACATTTAAATTGTTAAAATTCTGCATATGTGATACTTCTATGGGGCAAGAAAGTAACTGTATCTAATTTAGTTCAAAGTACTGAGAAGGCTTGAATGTAGCTATGTTCTAGATGAGTAAGATTAAATTAGAACTTTCCAGCTGAAATAAGAGTAAATATACTCCTCATTTTACTGACTTGCAGAGCCACCTGTATCTATTAAGATACCAAGACCCTCCTGAAGAGAGAGAGAATGCTGCTGCTGTGTGGAACTGTCTCTCCTGGGTTTGCTCTGTCTCTACCTGCAGCTGGAACAAAATGAAATTAATATGATAAATACCAATTAGTTATGGCTTTTTGATACAGATGAGACTTGGAAGACGCCTGGCCCATCTCTTGCTGAAATGTTTGGGAATGAGCCTGGTGCTGTATTTGGAGCAGAAGTGCAACTCTATAGATTATTTTCTGGCTTACTCTAAGCCATTTAAACAGCAAGGTTCTCATCCTGCTGAGTAAACATGGGGTGAATTTGGCTGCTGCTGAGGAAAGTCTTTGGATTCACTGCGCAAGAAAAGAGTGCCATTAATGCTTAATGCCATTAAGCAGTTGCCATACCGGTAACAGTTTCAATTTAATGAAAGGGGTCTGCACGTATGCACACATGATTTGTGCGTATAATTTGATACAGAGGTGTGGATTAGAGTTTGCCTCTGGCTGACTGAAGATCCTTTGGATGAAAGATGATCTGCTAATGTGCTGCTAAGTTTATTAATATCCAGCAGAGCAGCTATTATCCATTTTATCAACAGATTACAGTGCTTGGTTTATGACTCCTTTTTTGCCTTCTCATGACTTGTCAAATTGCTTCCAACTGAGTATCGATGTTTCAAATCTACAATACCTGCAGAAGGCACTGCAGGTATATAAAATTAATCTTTCATGGTGCAGCTAATTTTCTTTGACTGCATAACACCAGTGCTTTCTTAGTGGGAGGCATTAAGGTCTATCTGCATATTTTTTTTAAGGCACTCATAGACTTGTACTGAAAACTTGACTGAGCATCATTCCGACTTAGAGAACTTGCTGTAAGTTCTGTAAGTGCTGTACTTGTCACCCAGCAATCCAAACACAATAGAGCATGCGGATGAAAACCAAGCATGGAGTTTTGCTGTGGAGTTTTCCTGCTGGAGAATTTTTGTCTTGATCCAGCTCCCGAATTCTGAGTAATTGAACAGAAATGATTGAGCATAGATAATTTTTCCCATGTATTAATAATTTTTCAAGGCTTGTTTCAAAGCTTATTGAAAGCTTATTTGTGGAAGAGTCTTTTGCTTTCTTAATAGCTTCTGAAATATTCAGCTGTCTAGTAATTAAATTCAATGGTCTGCATTATTCTAAGATCATTTGTATTTCAAATGTGCTATTTGACATTGGACAACTTTTAGCAGAAAGAAGTTTTGTGTGTTGCTTACACTCTGTTTCTGTTCCTTGGGCAAAGGTATCTAAATTAATTATTTAATGAATGAAGAGGAAAGGATATTGCTCAGCATGGTTAATTACTACCATATGTCCCATGCTTGCTTTGCTACCATTAATCTTCCTAAATCTTGGGAAATTTTTTGTTGCTTGATGTGTCTCAGGATTAGCTGTGAGAGAACAGCCACTTGTGGAGTAGTGGCCAAACTGCACCTACTGTGAGATCCATTCCCAAGCGGGTTTACTGTTGTCAGGAAAGCTCTTACCAGAAAAGTTGCTCCCCATCTGCTCTTCCTTACTGCAGAGGAGTTTGTGCATCCATTGCCACATCATATCCCTCTTCCTTTCTCTGGCATGATATGAAAAAGTATCTGCATGGAAATAATATTGCTCCAAAACATAATGCACAATAAAACTGCTGCAATAGACTGCTGCAGTTCTGTACTGGGCCCTGGCATGAAATGTCCTGGGACACTCCAAGAGCAGACTGAGCACTGTACTGGCTGCTAATGGCAGCACTTTGTACTGTCATCCATGATGGATGCTGGTTAGTAGGTCATCTCCCTCCCTGAGCTGTATCTGGTTTTGGCACTACTTTACTGCAAATAGAGCTGTAGACTGGTTTTACAAAGGCTTAACATTTGACTAGTGGTGCACAAGCAATAGAAATGTCCCAGAATTTATTTTATTTTATTTGTTAGTTTCTATGAGCTGACAGATTCAGGGTATTTTGAGCTGCTGAGGTACCCAGACAGGACAGTTACTGCCTGCAGACAGAGTACTTCAACCTCGAAGGAAAAGCACTGTGCTAAATAAGCTTCTAAGCCTTTAATATGAATTTTCGAGAGTCTTAAAGCTACTATTAACTGCTGTTCCAGTCTGGTTTTGTAGGCTGGATATGGATCACTTGTATTACAACATTTGTGGATCATAACTCAAGTGAGTTACTACCTTATTCTTCTGGATTTAAAACAGGCTAAAATCGCAAAGACCTAACAGGCTTAAGGACTGGGAGAGGAGGAGGAGGATATAAAACTCCATGTTAGAAGTGGCAAAGCTTCCACTTCATGAGAATAATTCTGTTTCTGCTGTAAAATCACTTAAAAGGGCACAGGAGATTTTTTCTTTGGAGATTTTTGAGCTCAGGGCTTTTCAGTGGTTATCACTGAAAACATGTATCAGCTATGGTTGTTTGAAATTTCTGTACAAACTGAGAATTGAAGAAACTGTTACTATAATATTCCCATTGGAAATTGCTTTTCTGCTAGTGTGTTTACAGAGCTGAAGAAAATGGTAGACATTCAGGGACAGCCATGAATGTGATAGGAACAATGTTAAATTAGATTGCTGACTTTGAAAACTTCTTTATAGAAATAGTATTTTTAGAATTATATTATCTACTTGTTTAGAAACTCTAGCTGTTTTCTAGGAACTTTGTGAGTGGTAGGTGCTAGAAAACATGGAATCTTCTCTAGAGTGCTCACAAAAATTGGACTGTTCCACTTCATACATAAATACACACATAAATATATTCATATGTATTCAAAGAAAATTAGAGATCTAGTAGAATTCCACAGCCCCACCCTCTACCCCCCAACTAGTTTAGCCTTAAGTTAATTTCTATTGATTTACTTTAGTAGGGAGAGGGAAAAGAGCCAAGGAGGGAGGTTTCAAAGTACTCCCTTAAAAAACTATAAAGTTAAGGGGTTTATTTTGTGAACAGACTTCTTTATTGTCAAGTAGACTCTACAGTATGGGAAATATCTAAAGTAAAGCTGCCTTCAGTGCTTTCATATGCTCTGCAATATATCTGTGCAATCCTTTCCAGTTGGAACCTTTCCTCATTTTGATGGACTGGCAAGTGAAAGAGGCAACTCTGTTAATGTTTATTTTCATCCTCCATAGAACCACAGAATGGTTTGGGTTGGAAAGGACCTTAAAGACAATCTAATTCCAATCCCCCTGCAATGGGTAGGGACACAAGAATGCTCTCTGGGTATAGGAACACATTTAGAATGGATGTTACATTCTAATGAAACCATAATGGCAGAGACACTGCTAAAAGGCTCATTATGCTGTAATAATCTGAACATCTATGCAAAATAATAAGTGACTAAGTTTTCGTGTGACTTCAGTCTAGCCAGATCTACTATTTTTTTCTCCTCTGTAAGTTTTCTTATTTCTTGATTATTTTTTATGAGGAGGAAGACTGAGTATTTTCTTCCTGAGACCAGTGAAGGTTAGGTGAGAGCATGTCTCTTGTACTCAGAGATGAACTCTACAAAATTATGTTTTCTTCTTTCAAGACTTTAGGGAAAAAATCATTCCTTCTGTTCCTAATTTCCAGATGTGTGCAGAGTTGCATTTGGAACTAATTAAGAGTTTGAAAGTGTTATCTTGTGTAGCAATATTTGAGTCAAGGTGCATGGAGATCGAAGTTCTTTCTGCCTGCTCATGCCTAGCAAGCAAAGTCTGTGAATTTCTAGTGAAATTTTCCTACTCTGTGGCACAATTGCATTGTGAAAATGCTATTTTTTTAAACTGTATAATGAAATACTTCTGCATCACGGGAATTATCACCAATATTTTTTTCCTTCTTTTCTGCTGTTCCCCCTTTCATTCCATTTATCTTTTATTCTTGAATAATCTTCAATAATTTACTTTCTGCAAAGTTTTTGCTGGGTGGTATTTAACAGTCTTACTGCAATGTCAATAATTTAATTTTTACAGTATTCAAGATGTAATATCAATACAAATAGGTAAAAAAGCTTCTTAAAATTTGTGTTGTTTTTTTTTTTTTTTTTTAATACTGCATAATTTATTGAAAAGCAAGCAGATTAACTAATTTTAATACTAATTTGCATTACTGTATTCTCCTGCCTTTGAAATTGGATTGTTTGAAAATGTCAGAGAGAGAAAATTTCCACTTTCTGTAATCCTCAACATTTGTCTGATCCTCTGACTTTGTCACTTTCCAGTAAGCTGTGATATGCTCTAGGCAGGCCTACTTTGAAGGGAGGAAGAGTGCTGGCAACATAAAAAGGCTGGAGAGGCAGAGAGGTAACGGAAGGCCACAGGCAAAAAGAAATACCTGGATAACACAATGGTGAAGAGGCAAACATGAAAACAGAAGAGACTCACACCTCAGCCTTTAAGATAATGGTTCCCAAATCTGTAAAGTTGAAGAGCTGTTTGTCACTCTGCTCTGAAGGTTTGCTGCTCATTACAGCAAGGGGAACTTTTTCAGGACAGTAGGAGCTGCAGGGCTGGGACCATGGCAGAGCAGCCTCTTTGATTTTAGTAGGGACACTTTTGGAAAGTTTGGAAAAGGTGGCACTGGGTAGAAGATGTGAAGCCAATCAGTGAGCTGCACTCTAGGGGCACCTAGAGTCAGCTACTGAATGTGTAGTTTGTCATGTCTTATTTTGAGAATCCTTAAGATGGCATTACTTTTTGTAGTGGGTCAAATTACTGGGCTGCACAGAGAGGAGGGGCAAGAACATGTGCTCAGTCATTGAGTATTTCAAACTAGAGAAGCATCAGAAATAATCTCTAATAGTCAAAATGGAGATGTAGGTAGTGCCTCTTTTCCTGCTCCCCTGGAGCCTTTTATATTCATAAGGCAGCATCTTTGTGACACTGATTCCTGTCTCTTTACAGATCAGCAGCATGTTCTTCAGGCATGATGGTAGGCTACAGGCTTTACCTGTGGTTATCTGTCTGCAATTGTCTGCCTTTTAAAACTGTTCAGAGCAAGAGATCTTCACTTTGCCTTCACCTAACAAATGGACAGGGAATGTTTGCAAGCTGCTAAATTTGAATAAAAGCCTTTTGGAGTGAGTAGTTAGCATGGCTGGCATCAGAAGGCCACTGCAGGGTTTGGGCTTTTTGTATTCTCTGGTGTATATCTGCAAATGACAAGAAAAACAGAGATAAAAGGGAGGAGATGATTCCTCTAGAACATAATAGAACAGCAAAATGTTCTAATATGGCTGGCAGGTTTGCTTATCTAGTGCTATTTTAAGCTAATGAAAGCAGTATTTCATCCTTGGATCAAGGTTTATACATATTCTTACAGTTGTGAGGGTTGTCAAAGTAATTGATGTACTGCCAAAACTGCAGTGAGGATACAAATAGATTTTTGTGTGGGTTGGAGTAGATCTCATGGTAATTTAGTGGCAATTGGTGTGTGTAGGAAGAGTATTTAGTCCCTTGTTCTGAGGTAAAAACAGTCCATTTGTAATGTAGATCTTGAGGAATATGGATCTTGGCTTTCTGAGGAAGACCAGTAATTTATCTAACTTTGTATTTTGCTTGGATTAGTGGCCAAAGTAACAGAGGAAGATGCAACTCTTTTAAAATTTGAGCTCTTATGGATGGCCTGGACTAGCTTCTCTTTGCATCTGCATGTGAGCGTTAAGTATTTTTGCTTTAACACAAGCGAAGTTCTGGTCGCTGTGATCAGCTGCTGGTATGGATGGTTTGTGGGAGAGAGAGGAAAGTATTCACAAAGCTTTCTCTAGGTACCTAGCAAGGAAGCAATGGAGCACACTAGCCATCAGGATCCAGCATTTCTTGTGTGCCAGCAAAAAGCTGTATGATCTTTCTGGGCCTTGTCACTCTGTTCTCCTCCCTGAACATCCTGGTGCTACAGTGCAACTGTTTAGTGTCTTGTCTTGTGGTGTGTTCTGACCCAGACTCTTCCAGAACAAGGCCAGAGCATATGCTACCTCTTCTCTGTGCTTCTCATCATAAGAAAAGTGAGGGTCAAGAGTGAGGGAGAATTGAACCCTCTCCCTCCAATCTGTTCTGCTACAGACATGTACAGTTACAGAATCATTACTGTAAGTTCAAAAGCATTTCTAGGTCCCTCATTTTAGGTACAGGAAAGTCTATTTGTGCACTTGACAGAGCCATTTCGTTTTAATTTATTCTGCCTGAGGGTGCTTCTAGTTAGGAGTTAGAGAAGACTACCAAAGGTGTTGAATGTGACCATGTGTTTCACTGAATCAATGGATCCTTATATTTCTTCCTAGGAAAAAAAAAAAAAGTAATGGTTCTGTTGATGCTATCCAGCTGAACCATGTCTTTTGCCCTCTTGAAATTAGAAACCAAGCTCTTAGATACATTCAAGATGTATGATTTCTTTCTAATAATGTATCTTAAGTTCTATACGAGTTTCTTTATTTTGAGAAGTTTCACTTTGTTTCCGAAGCTTACCCTTTTGAACTTATGTCCCTTCCAAGCAGAGGAGATGAGATCTTAGGATGTGTCAGAGAGAAGCAGGCAGAGAACTGGTCTAGTGTTTTGGCTTCTTTCTTTCCAATGAAGAATGACGGGGACACTATAGACAAGAGTGTGGGCAGACTTAGAGCCTGGTAAAATATAGGCAAGGACAGATATGGGTGTAAATGACCTGATAAAGATGAAAGAAGAAATTTACTGTGTTCAGTGACTTTTCCTGAAGATGAACTGCATATTTTTTGCTGTTCTTGTTGCTATACACTTTAAGACAGATTGAGTTGAAACTTTTTTTCCAAATATCAGCAAGGTAGAGGGAAATACATAGTGTTTTGTTTTGGGGAAAGCCTACCAGTGATCTGTTTCTGCTATGAAGATCCAGTTATGAGTCACTGGTGTTACTGATAGCATGTATGTACAGGTTGATGCTTATCAGCTTGATGGTATAGTGAGGACCTATTTGCTTGCTTTGATTTTGTCTGGTTTGGTATGAATAAGAGTTATAAGCTTTAAATGCATGAAAAAGCAAAATAAGAGTGATAATGTTTTCCATTAACCATGCGCTATTCTTTTTATTTTTTTCCTTTTTTTCTTTGTTTGTTCGTCGGGCGGGAGGGCAGGGGTTGGGGTTAGGGTTAGGAAGCGCTACTATTTTAATGGTTGAACTAAGTGATTTCTATTTCCTTTCATTTGGGTACCCTTTTGCAGTAGAGGTGAGAGCACACTAGCAGCTGGTTTAATCCTGAAAATAGATTTCCTTTTCTTATTGCTTTCATGATCTTCGCAGAAATCTGTGATCTTTCAAGGGTTGTTTTACGACTGAGAACCACTCAAGTATCGAAATCGAGTGATGACAGTGACGGGATTTGGCCGGTAGATGGGGAGTCAGAAAAACTATCCTGCGGAGCCCTCGGCTTGGAAAAATAGATTTTGGGGTTTGTGACTTCCAGCAAAGTCTTTGGCTCCCGACACAGATTACCTGCTTGAGTTGATTTAATATTTTCTTCTGTGAAAGTGGATGTCGAAGCCTGGTAATCTCATAATCTCAGCCGCAGAATTTGGATCCAACTATAACTGCTGCAATGTTCAAAACGATGTGTTTGGGAGTAAATAAGCAGCTATTCTGCTCAGTGGTTGAATATGCTGTTAGATTAAATCTTGTCTACCCTATTGAGTGCAGACTAATACTACGACAAATCTAGTCTTTTATGCTTGACCAAAATATTTTGGAGCTTTTTAAGGTCACCTGCAGCTGGACCTTTTGAAATACCAGTGTGCTCCAACTTGGTTGTCTTTTAAACCAGAGGTCGTCATGCTTTAAGGACTAAGAGTCTCTAGTTAATTTGAATATTGTCTAAGAAATGCTATTTTCATTGGAGTACTGTGAATAATAGCTCTGAAAACATTCTTTAGCATGGCTAAATTGGTAAGTTGCAGACCTTTAATGCAGCTTTTAGATGCTGTGCTTGAAAACATTTGGTGTGAAGGATCAGCTACTGCAGTATGTTTCAAAAATATTGGGGGGCAAGTTGTTGGAAGGATTTGGTTTGAAGTTTTAAGTTGACATTCATAAAGGCAGAATGTATACCTATGAGCAGGTATAAAACTGAAAGTATAGTTCTCTGCTGTGAATTGACTATTTATGCACTCAAATGGTTTTGTGGTTACACAATGAAAAATTCCACAGTATTTAAGAAATTCAAGGAAATATTTTATGATGACTTGCATCAGTCCTTTAGTATGTGAAGCGTGCTATTGGCCATGGAACAATCAAAGGAAAACCATTTCTCGGTTCTTGAGCACAATCTAAAAATTATAAAGATGGGATCAATAGCTGTCCAAGTACTGTGATTTTGTTTGTTTGAACAACTTTGTGGGTAATGTTGACTATATATTTTGGAAGGGGTGTTGACAAGGCAAGAGAAGACTGGGAGTAGAAGAGAATGGTAGAGTGTAAAGTGAGAAAAATTTGTAAGTTTGGCTAAAAGAATGTGTTCAACTGTCCTGATGGTTGCTTATTTTTCTCAACATTGAGGCCAATATTTTCAAAAGCAATTATAAAAGTGGCATACATCAATTTTATGCATCAGGGCACCTGTATTACATTCTTTACTCTCTATAAATGTTCAATTACTGCTTTGCCTACAATAAAAAAGATTTATTCTTTCAAGATAATGCTAATTGAACATCTGAAAATTAAGCCACTCAGTATCATTAGTAGAATCTGATGAACTAGGCCAAGCTTGAGGAATAAGCTGATATTGATCATTTTGGTACAAAGTGGATAGGAATAAAGTGCTTATAACACTACTGGTTTGTTTTTTGTTGTTTTGTTTCTTTAAAAAAATGTAACTGCTTTAGAAGACTCAACCCACTTTTTAACCCAGTCACACTGCCAGAGACATGTTCAAACCAGAAGGCTTTTCGTGCTTTCTCTGCATGGAGTTCTCACTCAGATCTCCAGTTAAGGAATGTTATGTTGTGGGAAATAGTAAAGGTAAGAAGCTGCGAAAGCAGGTCTCAGAAACAGAAAGAGCAGAGAACTTAGAGCTAACTGCAGCTGCAAAGCCTGAAAGAAGTAAATACACAATAGTACAGCAAGCAAGGACATGAAACAATAGCTTGAATTTTCAGGCTTGGCCAAGATAGACCTTAAGACTGCAGAAAAATATGCTTAGCAAGATAGTAGAAGGTTTTATGCTTAATGTGGAGTATTGTTAAAAGAAACCATACAAGCATTGTTTGAAGCAGGTGTACATGTGGTTTTAGTGACTGGCTAGAACAACTTGTAAGCTTTAGCAATATGTTATCAGCTGGAAAACTTTTAAAATGCCCTGTAACAAAGAGATCTTTGGCTGTACTGGCAAGATGTGAGCTGTTGCCATCTTTTAATTGTCTGTAATGAGGCTGCTGTTGCAATAAAGCTCAAGGAACGTCTCCCAGTTAGAAAGAGTAGAGAACTTAGAGTTAGTTGTTGTTGTAAATCTTGAAAGAAGAAAAGATATAATAGTATAGTAAGTAAGGATATGAAATAATATTTTGAGTTTTTAGGTTTGGCTAAGATAGACTTTAAGATTGTAGAAAAACATGTTTAGTAAGATAGTAGAAGGTTTTAAGCTTAATAATGGAGTATTGTGTATTGTTAATAGAAAGTATATGAGTAAGTATTGTTTGAAATAGGTATATGTGTGTTTTTAGTGATTGGCTAGAATAATTGTTTGTAAGACTTAGTAATATGTTATTTGTTGGAAAATTTTTAAAATGTCTTGTAGCAAAGACATTTTTGGTTGTTGGTGGTAAGACATGAGCTGTTGTTTTTTTAAATTGTCATAACTTGTAATGAGGTTGATGTTGTGAGCTTAAGGAACATATTTTAGTAGTCTTGTATCACTTGTGAAAAGTGCCAACACACTGTTTAAAGTCCAAGCAGTGCACCAAGTTCTGCTGCTGTTTTACATCTGTGAAATAATCTTGCTTCCAGGATCCCTGATCCCCTGCTGCCAATAGAGAACACTATATACTCCATAAGACTTTCCTAACTGTTGTTTGCAAGTTGCTAACTAGAAACTTGTACTTGTGTGCTGACACTGTGAATCATGGTATGTGATACCCAAAATGACAGAGGCATTGCCTGTTTCCCCATGAAATGTTGCTTCTTCTCTTCCTCTTACACTTTGTGTTTCACTATAAATGCCATTTGCTTGGTGTTGTGAGGCTGGGGGGTTAATCACAGGTGCTCTATTTGTCAGTGGGTTACAAACTTGATGTTCTTGGAGAATTTAGGGACTTTTAAAACAATGACTGTGTTATTTCTTTTGCAAATGTTGCTTTGTCATTGTCCCGAAGATGGCAAGAGGCTAAGTGTTTTTAATCTTCAGCCTTCTCAGCTCTTCATGAGACGTAGATGTGCTGTTAATATCACACAGCTCCTTTAATTAGGTAATTAGCACTGGAACAACAGTGCTAAGAAATCAGGAATGGGAAAAATAATAGGCTTTCCAGGCCTTAACAGTCTATTTGTTACTACAGTAATCTTTTAGCCTCATTCCCTTATGAGCTAATATCCTCAGTGGTACTGTCATGTCTCTAACTTTATTCCCATCAATGAAGCTGCACAGCCTAATAGATCTGTCCCAGATAAGCAGTTTTCACTCTGCAGAGCATAGATGCTTTGCCTACTCAATGGTCCGTATCAGCTATTAAGTAGTGACAATGGTCTTCCCTGAACAACCTTTTAGCAAACAGCTTATTTCAGTGAGCTTGCCTGGTGCAACAGGAATGTTGCAGGGTGGGGTGTTTTTGGTGGCCGGTTGGAGTTCTTGATGATTTAGTATTGGGTATCAATTCAAGCAATAGTTGTATGTTTATGTAAGTGTATAAAAAGATGTCCTGACTTAACATAAGTTAAATAAGGCTTTATAAGAAACTAGTGCACAAAATGGGAGCTGCCTTTAGCAGTTCATCCTTCTGGCCGCAGAACACATTTATTAATCATTCAGTACATTTTGCTATTTTGATAGCTGAGAAAACCTTTGAAGATGCATTGTTTCAGAGTTCATTGGTTTGGCTTGGGTTTTGGTTTTTTAGCTCTTTTTCTTTGTTTTCCAAAGGGAGAAATGGTAAAATATAGGATTTTCCTTCATGCAATGTGTTCTTTGACTTTCTCCAGTCTGCTGTTACTAAGATGATTAATTGCTCAGACTGGAAGATAGGACTCTTTTCAGAGTCCTTGTTATCTGATAGAGGCTAAATTCATTGGGGATGGGGAGAGGAAAATATATTAGTTTTGGTTTACAAAATAGTTTGTGCATTTTAGAAGTAAAGTTTGAAGGAACCCCAGCATTTCTGAGAGAGGCGTGAGAAAAGAAGCAAGGCAGCTTCATGAAGTAAATCATGTTTGTTCTTTAGGAGTTTTGGGCTACTTGCCTATGGGAAGAGTTAATTCTTTATGTATACAGGAGACTTAATTATGCATTTATACTAGTGCATTCATCTGCAAACTAAGCCTCTGGACAGCTTGCATGAAAGCTTGTGCAAAGTCATTCACTGTAGCATGGGCTCGTGTCTCCAGAATCATCATCTCCAGTGAAAACCATAATTTGTTGTCTCACTGGAGAAGTGTACTCAATATTACCTTCCTGGGGGGAAGGTTGGATTGTCATCCCGTGGACCCAGTTGGCTCCTCAGAGTCTCCTGAGAATGGGGTCACTCTGTGTGATGGGGTCACTCTGTGTGGATGTTTGCTACACACCTCAGGAGAGATGCTGGATGGTGGCAGAGCCTAAAGGAGGAGCTGGGGGAGAGGCTGCTCAGGATCCAGAACTGTGTGTGGATTTTCTCAAACAGTACTTAGTGTGGATGAAGGACCCTGCTGCTCCTGGTGAGAGGTACAGATAGCCTTGGGAAGGTGACAGCAGAAAAACCTGTTTTCACTTGCTGTGCTCTCTCCTGAGCTCAGATGCTACCTTGTAGGACAAGAGCTGTTTGCTGAGGATTTCCTTTAGTCTGGGGTTGTATGGACAGCAAGATCTCTGTAAGAACATAATGCCCTGTATGGCAATGGTTGTAAGTAAAGGATCCAAAGTGATTTCTGACCTGCTTTGTGGTCTAGAGACAAGAGTCTCTGTGATAACTGCAGCAAAGGATGGCCTGTGTGGATCCCTTGATTTCTCTCTCTGTATTTCACTGTGTGTGCCCTTCTGCAGTGAGTGGTGAGCAGATGGGCTTGACTGGCATAGGCTGTCTTTCAACAGCTGCTTCTTCTGTGACACAAAATGAGGAGAGATCCATTTTCTTTTAGCAGCTGTGAGAGTGCCCCTTTGGTGGTGCTGACGAAAGTTCATCTGCAGCTGCATTTATGTAGGAAAGTTTCCACTGGTTTAATTCTTCTCCAAAGTCAGTCCCACTTTCTGTTTTTGCTGCATGATATCTCTATGCCACTGAGGAAAGCTGAGTGTCCTAATGTACCTCTCTAAGCTCTTGGGCCAGTCCAAGCCTCTTGCTTTGTTGCATGTGGCAATGTTAGAGCTGATGGAAATCCAAGTGGCTTGGCTGCTGTAGAGTTTTTGACTGGGATGGGGAAAATGAGGGAAAATTTTGTAAGAAGGGAAAATCCACTTCCTTTTGTCTCTTTCCCTACCAGCTTTATGAAATCTGTGTATTTTCAAATAATATTGCCTTCTATGATTCTTGCTTGTAAATGAAAAATAAACCCAAGAATTTCAAGTCCTTCTAGAGTAAGTAGATTTTCTGGTTTTCCTTGAAAAAGGTTTTGTGCACAGACTTTGGTATTTTAGCAGAACATTTAGTTTTCTATACCTAATTTGCTACTGCTTGTCTTCCTTATCACCATCCCAAGCTGCTCCTCCCACTCCAGATAAAACTTAAGAGGGGGCTGGAGTGCCAGAAGTATCAGACTGACATCTTAGTCACCTCAGAAAGTTCTGTTTTTCCAATGAGTAAGTTAGAGAATAAAGGAGCCGCACTGGAGGAGAAAAAAAATGGGTCTGTTTTGGAATGGAAAATACCTGTCAACTCTGTCAGCTCTTCTCTTCAGCCTCCAGAAATGCAAGCATTAATCCTGTCCCTGAATATCACCTGATGGTCTAACTCTGAAGACCCCATTTCTTTTAGAGCTTTGTTGCCTTCTTCTCATTGTCATTCATACTGTATAAATATATTCTGAATTATATGAAATGGTTACTTCCTGTAAGTGGGTTGAACTAGCCATTTGGTACATACTGCTCTAGCTATAAATAATCCATGTTTAAGACAGGCTAGATGGTCTCTGGAAAAATTTCCAGCACTTTGTTTCTGTTGTGGACATGAGAAAACACTATCAGGTTTTTCTTTATACAATGTAGTTCATAGGTTTTTCTTTTGGAAAAAAAAAAGAAAGCTTGTTTTTGATATCAGTTTCTTCTGCCCAAAACTTACTGACTGCTGCTATCTTACCTTGTTCATGAAAGATCAAGGACTTTTGCTACCTGCTATGACTGACTGATGGATGATCTGCTGAAGAAAAGTAAAAAGTGTGAAAGTTGGAAGTGAAAGTTATGTGAGGGTGATGTATATCTTTATCTAAAGAGGTCTCAAACATATAGTTGTTCCAGGGGAGTTTTGGATGGGATATTGGTCAGGCTTTGGAAGTGGTGGAATCACCATCCCTGGGAGCGTTTCAATAATATCTAGGTGTGGTACTTGGAGACATTGTTTAGTGGTGGAGTTGGTAGTGCTGAGTTAACAATTTGACTCGATGAACCTAAAGGTCTTTTACAGCTGTCATAATTCTATGATTTTATGAATGTTTTACATGCTGTACTGGTGTGTTTACAGCAACTTCTGAATAAGAGGCCATGTTTTGCCCCCTGCAGTAAAGTAGGAGTTTTTGTAACTGGGCCATTTGTTATAGCTGCAGAACAGATTTATCAGAATAACAGTTAAATCTGGGGGTGAACAAGAAACAGGAATAATGCAAATAGCCTTCTGTTATTGAAGCATATTGAAATGCTTCTATAATAACTTGGAGAACAGAAAAGCTGAAATACTCCATCAGCTTTTTTACTTAGGTTGAGCAATTAGATCAGAGAACTCAATGGCACCTTGTGTACAAGAGAAAATCTAGGAGCATCACTGTCTGAAGAGCCCAGCTGGAAAGTGACATGATGGCACATTTCCTCCTGCCAGTGATGTCTCCTTGTCATCAGAATTGTCATCATTACTGCTCTTCTTTCAGGCTGCTGTAACTTGGCTATTCATCAGATTTTGTCCTGGTTACTTACAAAATGTATCCACCGCAGCTTTAGGTGGTGGCTCGAAGAGTTGCTGCTCTTTCATGTTGAGAGCAATAATGTAGTGACATAAACAGCAATGGATCCTTCTAGGGTGATAGAAGCAGTGCAATTAGCCCATAAGTGTTTTTTATTGGTTTTATTTTCAATATTCACATAAATACCTTTTTCTTTAACATGTACCAAACTGAGTTGGGTGTTTCACACAAACTACCTAACTCAAAATTTCTTCTTGTATTTCTTGCTTCCAGTTGGGCCAGAAAAATAAAGCCTGTGTTATGCCTCTCTAATTTCAAAATTCTGGGAAGAATGTTCCTATCTATTTTTCTTTTCCCCCTGTGGGTTTGGTTTGTTGTGGCTGTATTTGTTTTTTGTTGCATCTTCAGCACTGGGAAAAGTATTCAAGTAGTGCTTCACTCTTTCTAGGACTTTTTCTATTACAAAAGATAGTCACTTTTGCTGGTTGTTGGTTTTGTTTTGTGTTTTTTTTTTTTTTTTTTTTTTTTTTTTTTTTTTTTTTTTTTGGTTTTTTTTTTTGGGTTTTTTTTCTATTTGTTTAGGTTTTTTAGTCCTAAAGTTTTAGTCCTAAACTAAGATTTTCTCTCTTTCCCTCTCAGTGGAAAACTTTAATTGTGGGGAGGAAAAAAAAAAAATCAAGTGCCCTCTAGATATTTAAGGACCTTTATGTTGATTCTGGAAAAAATTATTTCATGATGCTGAAGATGCAAGATTTGGGATCCTTTGCCTCTTGTCTAGAACTGTTTGTGGAAAAACACCCTTCTTATTTGCTGGATTGGAAGGATTCTGAATTTGTAGTGTGGTTGCACTTGGATTCATTGGCACTGTTGTAAAAATGAGTTAGGTGGTGCCTAGAGTGTATTTAGGAGTTTAACTGTGTAATATTTTAACCTACAGTGAAGGTAGAGAAATAAGAAAAGTTGGACTGTTAGGTTTATACTGAGTACAGAACATGTTAAGTTTTAATGAGTTATCTGGAGCATAAAAGGGAACAAGCACAGAATCAAAAGAAAAAAGGGTTTTATCATTGTTGCAGAAAGCAAGAGCAATATTATGTTATTTTATCCTAAAGAAGGATGGCAGGATGTTGTTTTAATATTGTTTTAATATAAGGTGAAACAATGGAGTCCATGCTGGAAGATGCAGTAACGTTTGAATTTTTGTGATAAATGCTGATCTCAAAACATGGGAAAGATGAGCATGCAGGGGCAAATGTGTGGAAAAATATAAGTGATCTTATACTTGCAAAGTAAAATCATGATGAAACTCCTGGCCTTGGGCTACATTGTGCTTACAGCACGTCATTAAGCATATTTTTATTTAAGATTTTTTTATTATTATTTTCTTTGTTGTTATGCAAGACATGTAGCAATTTATAATTAGCTACTCTTCATTATTATTTGGAAAAATAAAACGGGGGGGAAGAGAAGCTGTGGACTCAGAACTGATAAAACTTTTCTAACCAGCAATTCACTTACAGTAACTATTTCAAGAAGACCTCAGTTTTGCAGCAATGCTTCCTTCGCAGATTACTCTTCTCTGCCTGATATTTGTTTTTAGGGCATGGGTTGAACTCAATGATCTTGAAGGTCTTTTCCAGCCTAGTTACTCTGTGAATTCTGTGGATATTGACAGGTCAAGAGAAAGGACATAGTCAAGATACAACTTCAAGAATAAAAGAGTAGGGACATCTTGTCTATTTTTCTGTGATATCTCTTTAAGTGTAGCATTTGCTTCCCATTTAAGTAAAATAAACCAAACTGCAAATTTGCAAAATGCGCAGCAGTCTCTCTTGACAGAAAACTTGAGGGAGGTGATAAATGGGCAGATAAAAAAAAATGTTAGTTTTGGCTGCAATATTCTTGGTAATTACTTCAAAAAGAACATCCTGACTTTTGTTTCCCCCCTAATTCCTATCTCCTACCTGCTAATATGTATGTGACATCTGTCAGAATTCTGCCAATCAGCTGACATGGTTAGACATCACTCTGTCTCTGCTTGAGAAATGTCTTTTTTCCTCTGGCCCACGAAAGCCTGAAAAGAAAAGTCTGATGACAAAAAGATAAAATTTGGAAACTCATTAAAAGGCCATATAGAAAGAAAGAGATTCCTTTTTACACCATTTAAAGTTGTGATTTGATTCAGAAATACGAGTTCCTATTTAAGTTATTTTCTTTGATTTGGGTTTTTCTGTTTGGTTGTTGTTATATTTTTCCCCCTTGGTGTTTACTTGTTTTGTTTGTCTTTTAAAATAAATGCAGTACAGAAAGCCCCCAGTAATAATGATGAGTACTTAGTATTGTAATTCTGACAGTTTTAAAGGGAATGAACTACAGGTTTTAGACCTTATCTGTAATGGTGCCTTTTCTCCTAGATGGCCACATCTGATAAGGGTCTGACGTGAGCATCATAATGAAGTCTTGATTTGTCACATCTCTCGGACTTGTTCTAAAGTCTTGTTGGTCCATCTTTCTGAAGGAGTTTGCTCTGAAGCCAGGCCTGAAATCTTAAATAGCTGTGTTGTTTTGTATTTTTTTTATAAATTTTCCTTCTCCCCCTGCTAATGGACTGGTGAACCTTGATCTTTCCAGATTTTATTCTCTAGAATTTTGAGAAGCTTCTTTACCTCAAGCTCATTGCAAACATTGCGCATCTAGTGAACACAAAAAGCACTACTTGACCAATCGCAAATAAGCGATATAGTCCACTTGGTCATGGGTAAATATTTCACAGAAAGATCTGGGTGAATAAAGATATGAAAAGACCGTTGTTTAAATAGCTTCCAATGGGATATGAAGAGACATCATGACCATTTCTATCACTGAAGAGACTGAACTGGCTCTGTTCAATCATTGGTTAAAGTCTGGTTTTGTTTGTGCCTTGATATTTGTTTTAGTTATGCTCTGTCTCTGTGAATATATATTTGGCATCCAGCAGAAAACAGTTTAAATTGTGTGCAGAGAGGTGCAGTCCAAGACTCCTGATGGAGCGCTTAAGGCTTGAAGAGATTTGTATTCTGAATAAGAAGATCCTCATTTCTGTGTATAAACTAATATCCTGGTACACTTGGCTACTGCATAGATTATCAGTGTTGGTTGGTGTGAGTTGTTTCTTTTTTTCTTTGCTTTCATGGGTCCAGTGGTAGAATAAAATATTTTGGTAGCTGAATGGATAACTATATTTAAACCAGCGAATACTTAGTAATGGAGTGTTTTAAAAAACAAAACACTAGCATTGCAGAACTTTCCCTTGACAATAATGGTAAAAATGCCACAACTCAGAAATAAAGCCCTTCCATTGATTAGAATAAATTGTAGTTAAGCAAACATTGTACTGTTTGATGCAAGAATAGAAATGTGGTAGTTCTTTGCTAACCCCAGTTGTAGCCATGGTAAGTAGCAGGTGGGGTGTAGTTGCCTGACAGTCTCAGTCTTGTCATGGTTCAGGAATGGTATTCCCCAATTAAGTGCTCCCACCACAACCAGCTGCTGCATGTTCCCCCCACTTTTGCCCTTGCCTTCCTCGCTTTGGGATGGAGAGCAGAATTGGAGGCCCAAAGGCAAAGATCATTGGTTGAGATATGAACAATTTACTGGAAACAGGAATGGGACAAGAAAATAAACAGTAACAGCAACAGTACTAATGACAGAGGGTGCAAGAAAAGAAACAATGGAAAATACAATCAATAATAGAAAATACTTGTGCCAGGGAAGGAACCACTTCTCCCTGGAAGAGAGTTTTTTCTGTGCCCTGGCAGTGATGTGAGGTGGTACAGAATAACCTGGCCATGCCCCCTCCTGCATACTGGAAAAAAATAACCCTGTCCTGGCTGGAACCAGGACACCTGCCCACAGAAAATATATAGTAATTAAATTGTTGCAGAAAACTGTGCAAGTCTTATGCCAGATTTAAGAGCAGCTGCTTTCTGTCTTTCTTTTTCTGTGGTGTTTTTGATGCAGACTGCAGAACCTGCTTTGGACCTTTTCCAGAAAGTTATTGAAATCAGTCTTCAGTAACTGTATTGGTTTTTGCTGTGCACCAAGGTCACTGAGCTGCATGAGCAGACAGCAGTGTTAAAAATAGGATTTGAGGATTTTAGAAGGTGTCTTTTTACAGCCTGAATAAGGCATATAAAAGCACGCCATCCATATAGTATTTACTACTTTTGTCCTGATTTTCTGCCTCTTCTTCCCTCCAGTTGTGGTCCTGCTGGTCACTTCTGATATCAGCAGTAGCTCTCCAACATTTATCATGTCAAAGCTCTGAAAAGAATAGAGGTATTGGCTGCCCCATCATTGCTGGCACTGATAATTAGAAATACAAGTTCATATCCTTTGGCCAGGGTGGTGTTGTGTACTTCTATTCAAAGCAGGTGGAAGTTTTTGATAAAGTTGCTTGGTATTTTCCTGGTGAATTATTGTTCTAAGCAGAAACAAAATCATTATGTCAAAAATTTAGTTCTTTTTGTCTAAAGCTTCAAGATAGTCATGTTTGAATGAAACTTTTTCAGCTTTTGAGTAAAGTAGAATTTTAAAAGGACATGCAGCTGCCAAGGTTGCTTTTACTATACCTATCACAGCATTCTTTCTTTAGTGTGAGGCCTGGATTCAAGCTTATCCCCTACCTACATTAGACCAGTCACCAGAATCAGGTGAGTGCTAAGACACCAAGCCATGATTTGCTTTGGGGTGGATCTCCTGTTTCTTCTCTTGAAGCATTTTGTTTCATGCTCACACTGATATAGACATTCAGTAATTCAGCCTTGGTGGAGGTGGGAGAGTTAGAATTAATTTTGTCATGGCAGTCTTTGCTTTCTGTTTAGGTTTGATCTTGGACGTCTGGAGCAATAGTGTCAAAATAGTTTTATGAATCTCAGGTACCTGTAGGAAAGGCAGTTTTTGCAGAGTTCTTTAGACTGTTTGAGATATGCCTTTAATTTACTTACATTAGAATACATAATGGAGAAGGACAATATTTTTAGAGAAAAGAACTTGCACCTAGGGTGAACGCCTTTAAAAAATGTAGTATCATAGTAAATACCTGGAGGAGGACTTGAGAGCTCGCAGCCTATGGAGAACATATGACCTACACTTCATTTTTATGACAGAATGTTAAATTTTTTTTTCCTTAGTGTTTTTTTTTTTTTTTTTTTTTCTTTTTTCATACCACTACTGACTATTCTTAAAGTCAGAATAACTGGCCAAAGAAGCTTCAAAGCTGTAGTTCCTTCAGCAAGGGTAAAGACATTGTTGGGAAAAATGGGACAGGAAGGGCTTGTGAATATGATTGCCTGGTAAGAAATACTGGAGATGTAAAACCTGTGAGTGAAATAGAAATGAAGGCCAGCTTTGAGATGTGATCATGGCAGGCAGGAAGACAGTGATTAGCTGGAGATAGGTTGAAGGACAGAAAACAAAAGGACCCAGGAGCGTACCCCCTCTCCACCCTGCCAAGGCATCAGGGAAAAAGTAGATGAGAAAAGTAGTGTTTAGAGTTTAGAATACAGGATGATATGGTAATATAGTAGTTCTCATAGGCTGCATGCAAAGTTTGTAGGTTTTATATCTCACGCTGGTTGGTCACTGTAAATTAGAATATTCAACACAAAAAAAGATATCATGTATGGTAATAAGGTCCTCGTGCTCTCTTACCGCTCTGACTCCTGCACTCTTCTTACCCCTCTTAGCTTTTTTACCTCCCTTACCTCTCTCTCCCTCTCTCTTTGGGGCATCCCTTTAGCTGAGGCTGGTGGCTGAAGGCAAAGCCCTTGCAATAAAACCACGTGTTTCTAGAATATCTCAGGTCTGCAGAGTTCCTTGTCCCTGCCGTCCACGGATGCCCAACAACATGTAACCTTTATTGTAGGATTTTTGTGAACTCCATATGATTTTGTGTGGTCTGTTTTATTCCCAGAAACGACCCCTGCCTTCCTCACTGTATCTTTTCATAAGGGAAACTTTTCTGAATGTGCCTAACTGGCTGAATGCCTTCAGTGCTAACAGGCTTATTAACCACTAATCCAGCACAACAATTATGAGTGCAGCTGCTGCAGAAATGCACAGTGAAGAAGCACAAAAACTGTGCCTGAAGACAGAAGAATAAATAACAGTGTAGTGATAATTGCCTCCTGTAGGTACTGCAGCGTGGTAGTCATCAGAAACCTATTCAGTCTGCCCTTCCCTCTCTCCGTGATGAGTTTTCTTCATCCCCCCACGCTAGCCTGCCTGCAACCTTTTAGAGAACTTCTCTGGATTATGGCTGAAATGCTTGGAGTAATTAGATAAAACACTGTTGTCAGTTTCTGTGAAGAGAAATAAATTTATTACTTTAGTTGAATTCAGGCCAAACTTTGCTTCTTCTCTATATAAGTAGTTGGATGAAAAGATAAACACTTGGATAAAGTAATTTTGCTTTATCTACCTTCAGACAGAACAAAAGGTAACAAACCGAAATGACTAAGGAATCGGAAATCTGTCAGTCCAACACTGGCTCGTTTAATCAGGGTGAAATACCTCACCCTCTGCATAAACTGCTGAGCACTCGCTTCTTGTGTCTTACCTTGTCAGGCTGAGGAGCCCTCCCAGAGAAAGGTCACACTTTTAGCTGATGGTAGGTTGTTGCTGGCATGAGTCATGGCAGGATGAAATCCTAATGCATGTATCTTCCGATGTCAGCTGGAATTCTTTGTAGATGTGCAAGGAGTGGGAGATCAGCACTTCCAAATTAATCCAATGTGCCCTGTGGCATATTGGCCGCTTGGATTTGATGACACACCTTGTGTCTGAAGCCCAGGACCTGAGGGTTAGCGATGGCTTGCTACAATTCTGCTTTAAGAGTTGTATAAGAGTTAGACAACTGAATATATCTTGCAAGCAAAAACAAGAAATCAGAAATCAAAATTTTGAAATTGAGTGAATCATAGGAATTAGGGCAAGCTCAAGTGACTAAGCAAAGCTATTGAATTTGATGCTCCATCAAGATGTAAGAGTGTATTTGGTGTGATTGTGACTCAGCACTTGCTGGTGAGTCATTCCTCTTCACTGGGACATTAGTGCTGTTGGTTTTCTGGCTGAAAAAGAAAAGACGAGTGGGAAGAGATTTAAACCTACAGAGAAAGTTCGAACTTCATGAATACAAAGGGGGGAAGATGTACCCCCAGTTAGATTATTTTTCTTGAAAGACTTTATTTTTAACTTTTGAATATGTTATTTTTGGTGGAATGGGATTAATTTTCCCAGCATTACTTTTACTGGATGCTTTTCATATTTTATTTAGCAGAAAATTCATTTGTGAATACATAAAACCATCCAGCTTTTAAGGGAGTGTAGTTTACTTTTCTATGGTTCTTTAACACAGATGAGTTTAAAATACTTCATACCAATAACTCAGTTGCAAGACAACACTAATAGAGCAGAATTGAAATCAATAAGTACAAACAGGAGAATAAAGGTCTGAGAATATACAAGTATTTACTGAACTATATATGTGTAGTAGAAACTGCAGAACAAAGTCTTGTCAGCAGTTACAGTGTTCTGAGAAGATGAGGACTTGAGGGGAAATGGGAGGTGAAAAGCAGTGAAATCCTGACCTGAACTCTGATAGTCTGTGTTCATCATATCACAAGTCAGTAATGGAATAAAAGTGTAAGAGTTCTATCACCTGTATCCATACAGAGCAAGGGTGTCTGCCTTCAGCCACAGTGACGGCCAGGATGACAGTGTTAATCTTTTTGTGAAGTTTCAAATTTAGCAATTAATAGAGGTTGGTTTGTTTGTGGGAATGGTTGGGTGTATTGCTGAGTTAACCTGCTGTACAGATCTTGAGATCAGGAGACAAAATCCTTTCTCCTTTTCTGTTCTATTTGCCAAGTCTGGCAGAGACCATGGGGGAGCTGTAGTTTGTGTTGTAATGTACAGCATGGGCAGCTGCTTGGGAGCACCTGGGGATCCCAATTAATAAGTTCTTGGCACTCCTGCAGGACTAAGGCACTGGCAGTGCTATGGATTTTTTTTTTCTTCTTCCTGTGTCAAATTGAAGTTGTGTCTTTGGTCTTTTTATTGCAAGTCTCGGTATATTATGATCCATTCCTACCCATGTCTATGGTACTAGCAGTATGTATAGATTATAGAGAATTTCTAGATGCAGCATTAATTCAAAGAAGTTGCAAAATCTGGAGTGTTTTTCTAAATGCAGCTTTTTAAACCGTGTTTCGCAGGTGATGTGCTACAAAATACCCGCAGTGTCAGATCTCACTGTTCTTTTTTAATCAAAGGATATGATAAAATCACTTAATGTGGCAAAGACACTGTCATATGTGCTCATTATTTGTTTTGATCTCCAGACTCTGAGTTTGGTTTTCAAATGTAAGCACTTCCATGGGATTTGTGAATTTCTGATGGACATGTGGTTTGGTACATCAGGAACAAAAGCATGCCAGTGTCTCCACTGGAAACTTTGACTATCTGGCAATGTTACATTAAGGAACATAAAAGAAGATGATTAGTGACAGACAAGGTCTATGACATATGTCTGGAGGATTTAATAAATGAGGACAGTAATTTTTGAGGGATGTATCATTCTTTTCTTACACATACTCTTCCAGCACTATGGGGAATGATCTCTGGTATTTGATTTATGTTTGGAAGTAATAATATTTCTTATGCTTGTGCTTTTATTGCATATAGTTGGTACTTTTCCAGATTGTTAGGCAATTATATTTAAGTGGTGACTGAGCTAATGTGGAGCCTGGCTTAAAGTCCGAAGAAATGGATATATGGCAAAGCCCATAAGACCTGATTCAAAAAGATCTTTTACTTCAAAAAGCCCATAACTAGTTCTATGCAAATTATAGAGGAAGATATAAAGCAGGAAAGAAACAAAGAAAGGTCCCAAGTTAATACTTCCTTTTATCCTTATTTTGATACAGCACATGTGTCTAGTGATGTCTCTGGCATAAGAACATCTGTGTGCTGGTGTGAGGCCCTCTCTGCTACATCCTCACAACATGCTGCTGCCATGCTTTCGGATGACATCAAACAATGTAGTCCTGGAGGTCCTACTTCAAAGTGTTAGCTAAGGATTTAGAATTCAAGAGCTGTTGAAAGTAGCTTTCAGTTTCTGTACTTGCAGTGCAGAACAAGTGTCTAAGTAATGATTTAATGGGTTCCTTCATTTCTTTACCCCCTCAAAATTATAATAACAAGGCAGTTTATTTTCATACACTCTTGAGTATCTTGAGTATTTTTCAAAAAATGAACAGAGGGAACAGTTCTGATTCTCAGCAGTTTTTTGGGTTTGCAGGTTTTGTCCTTTTATTTTTTTTTTTTCATATTAGAACAAGACTGGAGTGTTTTGATGATACTACACGACAAAATTGCACAGAAGTTGCCCATTTTCAATTTTGAAAAGCCAAGATTTTAATTTCAGCTGCTTTAGCTAGAAACTTATCCCACTGTATCTTGGATATCTTCCAGGTGAAAACTTTAACCCGTTTCACTGGAAATGTTCTAATTAGTGCTTGTTCCAGCTTCAAAGTCTTTTAAAACCAGAACAAAGCAGCAAACTGCTAGCAAATCTGAGCCAACAAAGATAAAGTGAGCAAAGGATTAGACCCAAGGACCCTGAGAAGCAGGGCTGTAGTCAGAGCTTAGCCCAGATCTAGCTCAGCCTAGAAATCCTGTTGGTTTGAATAAGATATTTCTCAGTTCTTGTCAATTGCTTGTCTCTGAACACTCCAAAACCAAACCACTGTGGGATTATTTGTTACTGGAAATTGCTCAATGTATTACTACTCTGTTTGGCTTCTTCACTTTTGATGTGTTTCTGTTGAGCTGAAGCCAATGTGAAAACACTTCAGCTGTGCTAGAAAACACATATGAGGCTGGTTTGTTTAATATGGTTTTATTCAGATTTTAAAGGGATGGAAGCTTTTTCACTATTAGATACAGAATATTAAGAAATGTGAATGGGACACTGAGTTTTCTGGATTTTTTTAAAAATTTTTTCTTCCAAAAGGGACCAGCCTCCAAAGTAACCTTTACAATATCTATTTGTCTCTGCTTGCAAAATGATGGTTGTTCCTTAGTAAGGAGTCTCTGTTCCTGTTTGAGGGGCAGACATGACGAAAAAAAATGAAGCCATATTTAACCCCTTCACCTCATACTTTCAAGAAAAATCGCATAATTTTGTTAGTATGGGCTTTTAACTATTCTCCACATGAAAGACAAAGGAAGAGTAGGGGTGATATTTGATAAATGTGCAATTTGGGATTTTATGTCTGCACTCTCCTGGTTGGTTGACTTCATATCTCTGCTGCAGATTGTAGGACTATGATGGAAGATGTGAGATGTTATTTAGACTGCAGAAATTTCAGTTTGAAGTTTTCCCTGTCTAGGCAGGATTAGATATGCTGGAAGAGAATGGACTATTTTTAGGATATTTTTAAGGATGAAGACTCTTTTTCACTGGGAAAAGGCCATATAGGTGTTACTTCCCCCTTTCCACCATCCACCAGGTGAATTGGGGTCCAGTTATGCACTTCTGCATGTGCCTGAACTAGTGGTATTTGGGGATTCTAGGAATAACTGGGAGGTAAATAAAATACTGTGAATGAGTTTTCCTATGGCATTATGCATCTTTTCCTGGAGGAGATCTTGCAATTTTATGGTTTCTGTGGTGTTGTCTATTATATTACTGCAACAATAAATGGATGCAGCAGACAAGTGTCTATTACTTGTCTCTATTCCATATTTTAGGTGTTAGATCACTACTTCTCACCTCTGGGATGTGTTGAAAATATGGTAAAGGTGGAAGCTATTGCCATCAAGTGTAATACAGTTCGGTTATATAAAGGTCTTTGTAATTTTGTTTTCCTGTGTTCTTTGCTAGTAAAGAAACACTGAAAACCTGTTCTTTGCTCTTGAAATGTTAGTGTTTGTAGTTGCTCCTTTATAATCTATATGTTGCCAGACACTGTCACTTCTATTGTTATTCGTCACTACAGGAAAGATTCAAAAGATAAATTGAAGCCTTTTGTACACCTGATTTTTTACATGCTTCTGATTTAGAAGAGATACGTGTTTGTGTCAGCAGTTAAATCTCTGCATATAATCAAACATCCCTGCTTTTCATTGATTCTCACTCCCCTCCATCTCACACGGTGTGCAGTCAGCATAATGAATTGGGGTTTTTTGCATGGAAATAGAATCCACCCTATTGTTTGCATGCATTGGATTTAGCATACTACAATTCTGATAGAGAACAATAATGGGCAATGCTAGTCACAAGTATTTCTGTGGCTCTGATGGGAACCCATCAAATAGATTTTATTATTCTTTGTTTAGGCTTTGACACCTGAAGTATAGAGGAGGAAAACTGAGCCCCAATGGCAAAGACTGATCAAACCATTTGTTTTGCACAACTCTCTTTTCCAGTACCTCACTTCAATTTCAAAGAAACATTTCCTGTGCTGTCAGTTTTCCTCAATAATTGTTGTATGTTTGGTGGTTAAATAGTTTCTGACCCACTTGTTTGCTTTGCACAAGGACTTTATAATAATACTACTTCTTTCTGTGAGAATTTGTAACTCTGACTACTGAAACACACGTATTGATTTTTCACTGGTGTTGGATTTGTTGTGGAATTGGGAGAAAATGGCTTACTTGCAGCTGTTGATGTGGAAGGCTTGGGATTTCAAAGCATTTGAAGGTTTGCCTTCAACTAATGATAGCTCAGTATTTGGCGCATTTTACTTAGTTATGAACATTCTGCTCTTCAGCCTGTTTGCTTGTGTTCTGATGGAAATCGGTTGCTCCCTCCTTACAGTCTGCCTATCAAAATTGCAAGAGTAGGCACTGGGGTTCAAGATCTTGCCTAGTTACTTGGGTGCCTTGTCAATTAAGAAAGCTGTTGCTTCTGTGCCAGAGGGATGTAGGGCAGAAGACTATTATCATGTGAGAAGCTTTGTTTCCAAATGCGTTGTGCTCTGATGGAGCAGGGTCCTCACTTATGTAAATGTTTAAACAGAATTATCACTGCCTGTGTATTTCTGGAATATTAAAGTGTTCTACTGTGAAAGCCTTGTCTATGCAGAAAAACATTCTTTGGTAGTCCTTCAAATTGTTTAGTATTACAGAAATTGTTCAGTAGTTCTTCATACTCTTCTAGTAAATATTGATCAATTAGTTATGAGCAGGAGAATTTGCAGTTTGCACCAAAATTGCAAGGTGATATTGGTACCCTCAATAGAAATACACAATTTTTCCTATGTAATATTTGCTTAAAAATAAAAATGCCAAAAGCTCAATATTTGAAAAACATTTTTTTTCTATATTTATATAGATAAAGAGGTCTACAGCTCCCTCACAGGGAAACAGAGGGGCAGGACTGATCTCTTCTCTGTGGTGACCAGAGATAGGACCTGAGGAAATGGCCTGAAGCTGTGTCAGGGCAGGTTTAGGAGGCTGGATATTAGAAAAAGGTTTTTTGCCCAGAAGTTGAATGGACGCTGGAACAGGCTCCTCAGGGAAGTGGTCACATCACCAAGCCTTACAGAACTCAAGAAGGGTTTGGACAATACTCACAAGCAGCACATGGTGTGATTTTTGGGAATGCACTAACTGTGCAGGGTTGGGAGCTGGACGTTGGTGATCCTTGTAGATCATCCTTCTAACAGAGAATATTCTATGACTATCAAATTAAATGTATTCCTTGTTCCGGATTATTTGCCAAGTTTTGAGATTTTGATGACTTTGCTTGGTTACCAAGCTGAACTTGAACGAAGAGATGACCTATTTTCACTGTGGAAGGTATGCAGGGTACTGCTCTTGCTGGATCACTTAAGCGGTGATTTGAATGCAGTGAGCGAAATGCACAGGAGGCAGGATAGATAATAGCTACAGAAAACATTCAGGAGTGATGTGGTGGGCTGACCCCAGCCCACAGCAAAACTCCTGCCCTAATCATCTCTCCCTCTCCTATCAAATATGTGTAATGATTTCTTGGGAAGACGAAAGCCATCATGAACATCCCCACATCCTATCCATTTCCCTGAGATTTTATTGCTAAGCATGGCATTGTATGGAATGGAATGTCTGCTTAGTAAGTGGAGGCAGCTTGTCCCAGCTATGTCTCCTAGCCTTTTACCCACCCTTGAAGTGCTGACCTCTGAGTGTATGTGAGGTTGGAGAGAAAACCTTGGTTCTTGCCTTGGCAAGAACTGTTCAGCAATAGCCAAAATGTTCATGTGGTACAAACACTGTTTCGCCTTCAAATCTAGGGAACAGCTTACACAGGCTGCTATGAAGAAAGTTACTTTTGCTCCAAGAAAACTCAGTGAAAATAAACAGGTTTTTGGAAACTTTGATTGCATGAATCTGTATTTGCATTTTAGCAGCATAAAAGATAACCATCAGAGATAAGTGAAGAAAAGGGAAAAAAATCTACTAGGCAACCTCCAGATTCCATGCTGACTTTAATTAGTATACTGCTGTCTGTAAATGACTGAAATTATACAGTAATGACTGAAATATTTCTTAGAATGCATAGATTTTTACATGACAGAAAGTGTTTGAACTTTAATTACAAGATTAAAAGATAGCTTGACAGGTTTCTCAGGACAATATGTCCCTTGAGTTATTAATTTCTAATTATTAATAACTGTACTTCTGACAAAAAAAATATTACCCAAATTATGGTAGGATGCCATCTGGGATCTCAGTTCTGTGTAAGAAGTGCTCAGTGAGGCTTCTGCCAAAGTGGGAAAGTGAAGAAAGGCTTGAAGTACAGGCAGAAAAAAATCCTGACTCTGAGAAAGCTCTTCATTCCTGTTCTAGGAGCAGCTGGTTCTGTTTTGAAACAGTTGTAGAGTTAAACTTGGATGAAAAATACTGTACTTAATATCATATTTATTTATTTGGTATATTGTGGCTGGTCACAATTTTACGTGTTACTTGTAATAGTATATGTTCTGCCAGTGCTCAAGTGCCCAAATTTTTAGTCTCCAAGAAAAGCAGCGAAAGGTGGAAAGAACAAAAGAGATTCTGCACGTTCTCCTTGTATTTATCCTTTTTGCAGTTATTCGTTGCTAAAAACATAAAGCTTTGCTCAGAGATGAAAAGTGTTAATCAGTACATGAGTGAGGAACTTGCCATTTTGCACTTGCTGAAATGAGTGATCCTTTGCAGACTCTGCAGCACTCACAGTTGCTGCAATACCTCTTTATTTAATCCTGATCTCCTGCTCTTGTGAAAACAGTCCACAAATGTTTTTATTTAAATACACACTATTGTCACTCTGACTGAGGTTGGATGTTTATTTAGATATTTTTAAGCAGTTACAAACAACCCAAATATAAGATACAGTCTTTCTCTGACGCTTGGGCAAAAAGATGGCTTTCTATTTATTTTGGTATTTCCTGTCTAGAAATCTTCCTTCTGACTGGTCCTTATGCAGTGATTTTCCTGGAGTTCTGTGTGACTCTGATAAAGACCTTTCCTTATCTGACTTTTTGTTAAGAATTTTTTTTTTTTTACAAATGGAAGCGTTCTGTTTACAGACAGATCTCTGCAGCACAGTGAGTATTTCTTATTCTGCAGTGATGCCTAGTTATCCAAAGGGCACAGGAAAGATGCAAATAGCTCTGAGTGTTTGGGAAATTAAGGTTATTTGCCCTTTGTTCCTGGTTAGCAGCTGATAAACCACCCTTTCTCCAGTTTGGGCTGTTGAAGCAGAGACTGCCTAGTATGTTCATGTTAAAAATTGGACCAAATATTTATATGCACATTTTGATAAACTCTTGACATCTTTTTGCATTGTCAATTCTCTACAGAGAGAAATAATGCAGTATTAATGAAACGGTGCAATTAGTAATGTGCCACTTTGCTTGGATACATCCTCCCTGTTTATGTATCAATCAATGTCAATGAAGGGAGAATTGACAGGGGGGTGAAGTGGTTGAATGGATTTTGGCTCAGCCATCTCTGCATGAGGTCCACACTAGTTCTTTTTAGGCTCTGGAATTTCATGGATATGGCTTAATAATTGTAAAGGAGCAGTAAAATATTTTTCTGTAATTTCTCTATAAGTAAGTTGTGCACTGAGCTGACATTTACTGCATACATATGTTCAGTGTGTATATGCACACACATATGTACAAAACGTGAATTGCATGTATATGATCTCTAAATGTGTAAATTTAATATGTGTTAAATACCAGCTCTTTCAGATTCAGGTAGTAGGATATAGGGTATTTAAGGTGTCCAAGTAATTCTGTGTAGTTTCCTAGGTAGGAAACTAAAACACATATAGTGAGTTTAATTTTGAATCTGTAGAGTACAATCTACTAACTCAAGACTAGAAAGTCTAATTTAATGTCGGTACTCCTATATTGATGTTTTGTGTAGACGTTCAGGATTTTGGAAAATAAGGTTTTGCAAAATATGTTAAAAACACATGAGAAGCAGTCACCCAGAAGTTAGAAGGAGCTGAAATACAGTCATAGATTTGGTGAAGTTTTACGAGTTGGCAAAAGCTATGTCTATTTTTGTTGAATCTCATGAATTAATTCGTGCTTTATCTCAGAGAGAAAATCTTTCCGGCAGTGACAGCACCTTTATCAAGTACCTCAGTGCTCCATAGGCATAATGTATCGGTAAGACACTAATGGATTTATCAGCGTTACTGTAATTGTTGTTTTGTTTCTTTATTTTTATAGAATTTGCTATGGTAACTCTCCTGCTGTCAGCAATGGCAGCCACTCTGTGATCATTGTAGACATCTGTAAAGAGATGCAACCCAGCGTGGTTCCTCTCTGAGTTCTTATTGAGATTTTGTCTTACTCTTATTCTCTTATTGAGATTTCCCCCAGTCTAAAAGGGTCTCTGTGACTGCACAGGTATTTCCTGCATTTCATGTGGGGAAATCTGATGCTTGACATGAAATAAACAACATGCTGTTCAGTGCTGAAAATGCAGATGGGTTCAACAATGCCTTGCAGTCCTTCCCTGTGCCAGAAATAGCAGAAGGCATTTAAATTTCCCTCAAATGGCTTTTTCTTGGCAGAGAATTAGATAGCACTAGAAGAACAGTGCAATACAGCATGGGGTTCCCAGGGCCAGCTGCAGCTCACCTCTGTGGGCCAGCTGAGCCTGGGTTGATGCAGACCGTGTTAAGTGTTAAGCTGACTGGCAGAAGGCTGTGGATCAAAATATCTTGGGTCGCAAAAGGATTGGATGAAATGCTGTAAGAACACGGGGTGAAATGCGATAATAGCCCACTGATTTTTTTTTTTTTTTTTTCACAGCTCCTAATTTTCTGTAGCGAGTGCCATGCTTGAAATGAGATTCCAGTGTCTGGTGCCTGTTGAACAAAGCAAATCCTCCACTCTCCAAGTGAGGCTGTTCAGTAACATTAATCTGTGTGTGGACAGTTTCAGTAAGAATTAATTTTTACGAAGTGTATGCTGTGTCTATTGAACCTCAGAAAAGGGATGTACTCTACATTTACAAAGAGAAAAAAATTGAACAAGCATTTAAGTAATTTTTTTTTTTTTTATTGTGGAGCAACTTTTTTTTTCCTGCATAGAAAAAGATCCTGTATTTCATCACTGTATAAATATTATGTTCTTTTTCACTCAAGCTGACTAAAACTTACAGCATAAATGATTTCAATAAAAGTGAAAGTTGGTTTTAAATGCAATTCTGTAAAACATATCCTGGGGTAAACCCAAACCCTTCTGTGTGCTATATCTGAATTACAAAACAGCAGGACCTAAGTTGAACTATTAAACAGCAGGATCAAAGTGAGAACCTTTTAAAGAAAAGCTAACATAGGTGATGTACAGTGGGGCAATCAACACTAATTCCCACTGAGACAGCACTAGACCGTGCCCCTGGAGTGGTGCAATTGGTAAGTGATTGTAAGGCTGCATGGAGAGAAAAAGAATATAAAAATGCTTGTAAGAGCATATTAATAAAGCACATATACTCTTGGAATTGTCACTATTTTCAAGCACTCAAAAGTAAGCATTCAAAACACCAGTTGGTAAAATCATCTTCTGCAACCTGGGCTCCTTGTTCCAAAGGAGCATAGGGCTTGCTGTGGTGTTGGTGCCCAGGTGCTGATGCTGCCTGCCTACCATTTATTGTGGTAGCATCTTTATGCTGGACTAGGTTTTATCTAAGCACTTCTGAAATGCCTCAGAGCAAAGAGGCTCAAAGAATGAGATGAGTGATAGATCTACAAGATAAAACACTGGATTGCTTCCAGGTAGTGGTTTTTTTTATTGTTTAAAAGGAGAGTGTTAATCAGTGTTTTGAATAGGAGTGCTTTATTTGGTAAGGAAAAAAGAGAGATGTTGTGTGAAAAATCTCAGCTTTGCTCTCTCCATGGTGGAAGGAAGCTGGGATGCATATACCTTCACTAAAGCTGGAACCCACTGCATAAAGTGTCAGGCATATTGGCAATACTCCATGTTCTAAACTTTTTCATAGGTTTAAATTTTTTTTCACTGTAGTGTAGTTAGAAAAGTTTTCAGAAGTTCTGTGAGTTGTCAGAAAGTTCAGGTTTTAAGGTGGTTTTCTTTCACATTAGCACAGAGCCAGTGCACAGCAAGTCTCTTCCCATAAACTGAAATCGGTGCACCCATGAATAAATCCCAACTCTGACAAGGATGCATTTCCTAGCATAGAGAGTGGACTTTATCAGGTCATTGGTACTTTTTCAGAATTCTTATCAAGAAAAATTGTACTTAATTATAGTGAAAATAAAACCGAATCCCTTTGCCTTGTTGACAATGACAGTGAATCCTACACAACCTTTTATCCTCTCAGTTTCTAGGATTGCATCAGTAGTGAAAAGAGATTGTCCTCTTTGCCCTGGTAAAATGTGAAGGAGTACATGACTTCACCAACTCTAGTCACCTCTGTTTTTTCTTTTCCAGACAGTGGGGCTTTTCTGCGTCAAAAATCAGGCTGATACTGTGCCACCCACTGTGCAGTCTCATTACAGCATCTGTATCACAGTCCTGCCTCACGCTGATGACATGGAGCTTCTGAGTCTCCCCATGAATGCTGAGGAGGTCAGGCTGGTTTTTATCCATCTTTCCCTCTTTCGTGTCTGACTAAAACATTTTGAGTTCAATGATCATAGGAGAAGGCTGCCTGTGGCAAGCTAGCCATGATCTCCCTTTGTGCTCAGAGGAGGGCAGTGGTTATATTGATGAGCAGGTCTCCTGGGGTGGTGCTCAGAGGTGGGAGGTTACAGTGCAAGCTCAGACACTACTTGTTTGTAATCCTTTCTGTGTGAGAGAGACCAGAAGCTGTCTTATGTAACTTATTTCTTACATTTAATCAAAATCTTTCTTTCATTTATGAAGCTGGATAGAGAGAAATGTGTAAAGATTTATATAAAGATTTAATATTTTAATAAAATTCTGTCATGCTTAGTTGAACCAGTGGAAGAATCACAAGGAAATAGCAGCCTAATTTGTTATAAGAGCTATATTTTCATCTGAGTTTTTTTAAAGAGTGTTACTATATAATTCTGGCTTTAGCAAGGTCTATACATCACCATGTTGTGCCTGTAAACAGGATATGAAGTGGTTGTGCTTCATTAGATGAAGACAGTAATTCACTGGGCACTCAGACCTGCACTGAGCTCTCTTTTGGGATGCAGCCTGGGTGCTGCTGATGTTCCAGTCAGGGGAAGCAGAAGGCGTTTGGTACACAGACAAGTGTATGCTGCCATGTGGCACGTGTGCAGTGCTCTTCCTAAAAAAAAAAAAAAAAAAAAAAAAAAAAGAAGAAAATTGAGCTGTTATATATGCTAATTTGTTTAAGTGTATGTGGCTTCTCTTCACATACTGCATTCTATGGTATTTTTAATTTTCATCACGATCTTTGTAAGCTACATGCTCAGCAGATGCTCCATCCTCCTGAAAAGTATAAACTTCAGTGGTTAATTAGCTGTTAAAGGTTTATTTCTGAGAACTTCTGTAATATGCTGGAGTCTTGCAAAATATATATACACTTTTTAAAAAAAAGAGAATCACTTCCCATTTAAAACCATTTTAACTTCTCAAGCTCTCTATTTTAGTGTAACTTTGCTTCAGGCTGGACATGGCTGATAGGGGATACAACTTTGGCTGGCAGGGGTCTGAACACTCAGTTTTTACTGAAGTAACCTTTCTAATCTGAGGCACCTTAAAAAAAATGATGTTCTCCTTATTTAATCCTGTTTCCAGGAGTTGTCTTCTTTCAACCTGCAATCTCTTCCCTTTGTGTTTCTTAGGGGAAGAAGAGGGAAGTGGCTTGTGGTTTTCTTTTTAGTGGGAGTACTAAATTGAGGGATACCATTCCTAAACCATCACAGGTGAGTGTAAAAAACCCACACAATGTTCCCTGTACTCTTATAACTTTAAAGTCTTATTTAATACACAGAAAAACCATGGACTAAGACTTCATAAAGATAGAATGGAGTCTTATGTTTTGACATAGAAGGATTTCTTTTCAAAATGAGAATGCTGTAGTACTTAATTTTAAAACTCTCCAGGCTAGTGAAATAGTTATTTTTGGAAATCAAAAGCACGCATTATAATTACCATATTTCTATGCTTAAAAGAGTTGAGATGCTTTTTTAACAGGTTTTTTTCCCCTGAATAAAAACCCACCAGGTATTTCTTCTGGCAGGACTGATTCTCCTTTTAGGAAGAACCTGAAATAATGACATAATGAAAAACACTCAGTGTGTATTTGTTTTGGTTCTTATATGTGTATACTATGCCTGTTGTGGAAGTTTTCATACCCTTTCCTAATCCAAAACTTAATTTTATTCTACATCCATCTCTCTTTTTTATTTTTGTTGCAAAATGTTTAACTTCTTTGTTGTTTGTTTTAGGGTGAATCACATGATGTGTTTTTAATGTTACTCCTATGCTGCATTCCTCAGTTAACTGAGCTCCTAGGTTGAGTTTACATGCCTGGCACATGATCTTTTCTATTTTAAGTCAAGAGGGAAAAAAATAGTGTTATTATCATCTTCTTTATTAAAGTTATAGACATTTCCTGTTTTGCATTAAAAAAAGTCCACAGTTTATTAACTTTTTGATTACATCAGTGTGAAAAACTTGAAAACAACTTTAAGTGGCGGGAGATGTTGCCATCTTGCCTCGGGTGTACCCTGTTACTCTTCTGTTCTTTATGTAACAGACATCAGCAGTGATTGTTTGGTGAGACTGTAAGCAAAGGTCACTGTGTGGGTCAGTAGCCATCATTTCATTGGATCTTACTCCCTGCTGTTAAACTGCAGTTCACGCATGGCATTTTTTTTTTTTTTTTTTTTAATGTGAATTTATGAATTTTTCTAAAAGAGAATGTGTAAATTTGCACACAACCTATAATTTCACCCTGTATAAATTATCAACCTTAGATTAAAGGTCTTCTCTTTATTTCTGTCAGATGTAGAGGATTAATGATAGCCATTCAAAAAATGTTATTGAGCAGAAATCTGCTGGTTTATATTGAACACTTGAATACCTTGCATCTTCAAATTTCAAGAATATTGCTAACTTTATTTAAATACCATTCATTATTAGTGTGTACAGGTTTTAACCTCTACCTGAAAAAAGGCCTTTCTCTTGAAAAGTCTCCAGAGCACGTTCTGAACAGTACACAAGTGTGACTAGACTCCCTTGAAGTCAAAAGCAATACTTTTAATTGACATAAATGGGACCAGATTGACAAATGTATGTACGAGGATTGTTTCTCCCACCAGTGAACTGAAAGCCCTTCAGGGGGTGAGGGCCAGTCTCTGTTTCAGCAATTTTCTGGCTGTATAACTTCATTGATTTCCACTGCACAGCCATGACATGTGAAATGGAGTGGACAATCAGGCCCTAGGGATGGTGGCTGCACAGTCAGCTCTGCCTCCTGCTTTGGGGCAAGAAGCATAAAAGGAACTCCGTGCTCTCTTCACAAACACCTCTGCAGGCTGGGCACCTCTGTCTCCTCTCCTCCTGTGTGCAAAGTATAGGCAGCTGGTATTCACTTCGAAAAGGGTTACAGGAGAGATTCTGGGGCAGAGAGATACCAGGGCACCTGGTACAGAAATCCAACAAAAATATGAGGCTGGGCTGGATCTAGTCAGTAGTATTAGCATTCCTGTGCTCAAGAAACCCATCTTGCTTCTGTAATTGGAAAAATCCAGTATCCTTTACTAAAACTTCACTCAGCTAGGAGTGTATCATCTCACAGAGGGTGTTCTGTGCATCCTACCTTATGTTCATAGATGCATCCCACCTTATGTTCATAGATGCATCCCATAAGTAATGATGAAAAAATGTCTTTACTAACGTAGCTTAGGAGGTACCAATCAAGTAAATTTGCAAATGTTTGTCTTTGTAACTAAGTTAAATCAGCATAAAATAATGTCTTTTGAAAACATTTTGTTCTAGAAAAGAGCCATCTATATTTTCACTGCCCATTTAATTTTCTACATGATGTATTTAATCAACATGCTCTATAATATAGGCAGAAAATTTTTGCCAAGAAAAAAATTAGTTTTACTGATGACAGCAACAAGGAATGATGGGTACATCCTCAATATATCTTGAAATACATGGTAGCTTGTAGCAGGAAATCATACTTGAAAAATTCAAATTCGCTTGAATAGCACAGTAGCATCACATGGGTTGAAGTCTATGTCATATCTTCTATAAAAAGATACTGAAATCCAGGAAAGATTTCTAGGTTGAAAGAGGAAGTCCCTTCTGCAGATGTATGCCAGAATGATTACTAACTGCAGTCTTCCTGGTTCTCCTCTTTGGCAAGAGGTGAAAGGGGGCTTATTGTTTATGGAGTTAGAATACACTTGTAGATCTAATCCAGCCATAGCTTGCTTAGGAATGACAAGCAAACAGCAGATCTGTGCCATGCTTGTCTGGCTGGCTGCAGCCATGGGAAGTTACCACTGTAAATAACTCTGTGTCACAGGCTGGGGTGCCTTTCCCTCTGGTATTAAAAACGCCTTAGGGCTGGTGGAGCAAGCAGAGATCAGCTGTGTGTGACAATGCTCTCTCCTTCCTCCTCCAGGGAGGAGGGCTGTCCCTGCTCCCATTGGGATGTGCTGGTGCCACGCAAGGCTTCCTTATGTGCTACAAACCCCCAGCCAGAGCAGCTGTCAGCCTGGTGGCAGTGCCAAAATGCCTCTGAAGGAACCGAGCTGGGGTGAGCATTTGTTCTGCAGCCTGTGCTGACAGATTTGAGTCACTGCTGTTAAGCTGCAACTGTTGTGGAACATTTTGTAACGGTGTAAATAACTTGTCATGTTTTGCAGCTGTAGGATGCACTTAGCAAGGTCTTGGGGTACCCTACAAGTAAGTTGAATGTTGGAAGGTGCAGTGTTGTTTCCAACTGTAAATACTCTCAGGGTTTGGAGACAAGTGATTTTTCTATAGGTATTCATTTAGTTCAGAATGAGACCTTTCCTTGTCCCTCCTATAAAGTATAGCCTTCCTAGAACATATTAATCTTCTGTTTAGAGATATATACTTTTCCCCCCGAATGGACTATTTATACCCATATGGAAAGTGAAGAAATGAGTTCATTTGCTCTCCGTGTGCTGTCGTGATAGCAGCAGGTGTGCTAATACACCTTTAACTTTTCCACATGTTAGTATTTCTCATCTCATGGCATCCCTGTGCTCCCACGGGTACTGGCTGAATAACAGGGGAAATTACTAAAAGGAAATCTTGATTTATAGCAGCTGGATGCAGCATCTCAAGCCAGCTCCTAAACATCCAAATCTTCATAAGTGGGAGAGAAAAATCTGTTTCCTGAGCTGAGGATGCTAAGGTGTTTCTGCTTGTTTGCACATTTAGTTCTGTGAAAGAAGACAAATGGAGAGGCCTGGAAATTAAAAGGAGTGTGAAGGAAGTCTGAGCTGATTCAGCATGTACTGGGTTCAGCTGAGAGTGGAAACTTTGGCTGATTTTCTTCATGGCAGTCCACACAGTGCTGTATTTTAGGCTGGTGACCAAACCAATGTTGGTAACAAATCACTGTTTTTGCTATTGATGAACAGTCCTTGCACAGCATCAAGGCTTTCTCTCTTTCTCACTTTGCCACCTCAGTGAGAACTCTGGGCGTGGGCAAGATGCTAGGAGGGGATGGAGCTGGGACAGCTGACCCCAGCTGACCAAATGGATGTCTCATGGCATATGATGTTATGCTTAGCAATAAAATGTGTGAGTTTGGGTGAGGGGTGTAGGAAGAGGGGGAGAGTTTTTTCCAGGATAGCTGTTTCTGGGGCATCACTCTGGCTGGGCATGAATCCACTAGTGAGAAGTTGCTTTTCTTCCTTTCTTTTTCATCACTTATTCAACTGTCTGTATCTTGACCCTTTATGTACTTTTTGCCCTTCCAATTCTCTCCCCCTTTTCTCTTGGGGGTTAAGTGATTTACCTGGCAGCTGTGGTCAACCTACCACAAGCACTGTGATTTGAGAATGAGACTATTGAGGGCTCTTTTACATTTAGTGGTCAGTATCACTTTATGAATCCTTCATTTTTCTTTCTTGTAACTGTATTATTAGCTGTAGTATTACACACTCAGCTTATATTTTTGACTGTTAAGATCAAGCTTAGTTAGCTCTTGACCTCATACAGACCTAAGTAAGATCTAGTATATGTTGACAGCACACTGCTGTCATATGCTTGCTCATTTGAATGAGATTCTGCAGAAAATCTGGGTGAAGAGGTTGAGGTATTTTCCCAAGAGGACACCTTTATCCCCAGGGGGAGAGGGTTACAGTCATGCCATGAATCAGTTCTGTTTCTGGTCCAGTAAATGACAAATCATGGTTTGCTCAGTGGTGTGGCTTTAGCAGGAAGGTGAATTATGTCACACTAGACACTCTGTGTATGCCAGGGATGTACTTTCAGCAGGGAAATTTGTATATTTCAGCCTCCTCAGGCTGAAGAGACAACATTGTTCAGTGCTTTCCCAAAAAAGTGATTTAGCCACTGGGCTATTGGATAAAAGAAGTACTCCAGCCCCTGGGAAACAGAAGCATTTGTGTCTGAAAAGTTTTAAAATGCTTAATTCTTGAAGTGTGCATGAAACATCCATTGTGCATGCCTCTCAGATTAAATCCTTCTAGAAAGAAGGAAATGTGAAGAGCATTTAGTCCTGCATGACCACTGGAATGGTGTTGCTCCAAAGTCCAGCCCATATTCCTGTTTCTCAGCTGACAAGGATTAAGCCCAGGATGATATGTATTAATTTACATGGCAACAAAATTTACAGAGTTCTTCTAATAGATTTCTGTAAAGTGTGGGATTAATTCACCTAATGAGTTACTATTACTTGATTCACCTATTTGTTAGAAACTTATTACAGAAGTAAGGATCCAGCTCCCCAGTTCCAGACCACTGGCTTAGGAAATTGGACAGAACATAACCAGTAAGGTCAAGGATGTTGGTTTATATATGAGGGTGAAAAATGAAAGAATAAACTGGTGGAGAGAGCTTTGTGCAAAAAATTTGTCTTAAATTGAACTAGAAAATGGGAAACACCTGTCAACCTTTCACAGACACATACTTGTGTTTTTTGCTTGTAGTTCTCTAGCTGGGGAAATGTGAACCGGTCCTTATTTTGTCTTGCATTTTTGTAACCAAATGAATGTTTATGTCCTTATATTTTTAAAAGGAAGGTATTTTTAAACATGTCAGGTTATTTTATTGAAAAATGTACATCTCAAATTGTGATTTTTAAATTTCCATTTTCATGAAATTTGGCTGTAGTGGAATAGTTTTCTATTTGGCATAAATAATTTTGGGAACAGGCTTGCTTCCTGGACTCTTTGCAATAATAAGGGTTTGAAATTCTGTTTTTGTCTAGAAGAAATGACTGCTGTTAGTGATGTTGTTCTTTAAGTCAATACTCTTTCCCCCACCATCAGTAGATAATTTATTTATTAGCAAATAAATCTGTTTGCTGCTTCCTTCACACAGCTGTTAAAAAAAAAAAAAAAAAAGCGCCAATTTTTGTTATATCTTTTTCAGCTTACCGAATTGGTATCTTGTGTGTCTCATAACTTCAATGTACAAGGTACAATTCTACTGTAGTCCTTGTAACCAAGTATATCATAATTGAATATTGTGTCATATATTTAAATTTATTGCAGAAAAAGAAAACTCTCAACAAACTTCCACATGCAAAGATAAATATGTATATGTACAATTAGCCAGTGCTCCTGTTTGTGCTTGTGTGTGGAAACCTAGGCATATTTTATATTGCTAGTTTTTAAAATGGCTTTTGTATGTGATTCAGACAAGGCAATTTTGCATATTAGATAGCTTTTAACTTTGCTTACTAAATAATTTGTTCTTGCTTCCGTAAGCATGCTCAAATGCGTTTTTTTGTATTGCTGTCACCAGGGATAAATGTACATGTATGGAAGAGAAGGAACATTTGTTCTCAAGATTGCATTTGCTAGGAGTGAGCTGGATGTATTCAATTTTATCTTTGTGTTGATGGTGGCTAAAAATGTGAGGTATGTTTCTTCACTGACAAGTTTAAGAGAAACAAAAGGAGATTCAAATATCCATGGTGAATTTTCCTTTGAGTCTCTGATGATAAACATCAAATAATGGTTACTAAACTGGTTATTCCATACCATTGCCAACAACTGGCAAAGTTGGCTTGTTTTTGATGGCAGTTTGGGTTGCAATGATCTTACCCTTTCCCCCTGCCCTCAAACCCTCCTTTTTGGCTTAAGTTTTTGATTTTGTTTTTTTTTTCTCCAGTGTTTCCTCTATCCCATTGCCATTTCAGGAACTTAAAATAAGCCAAAATATTTACTTTTGTCTTTAATTACCATTAACTATAACTAATAATAACTAATAATAACTAATTACCAGTAGTTACACATGTCTTTGAAATGTGTAACTAATGGTAATTAATACATAATTTTCTCAATTAGAAATCTTGCTAGCCTGTTTATGTGATAACTGGGAAATACTGATGAATGAAAAATTTAAAAGTTCATAGAAATAGTTGCTTTTTCCTAATACTGAATAGGAATTCTATTATGCAAAAGAGCATGTTCTTCCATTCCTAAATGCTTTTACAGATTATACAGTGCTTCTTCTTTACCTTTCACAACTTCACTACCTTTTGAAACAGGCTTTAAAGAATTGTATTTCTGTTTCCTCAATAAAACAGGAATTATCATATTAGTGACAGAAACGGGTGTCAGCGTTTTAACCAGTTATCACACCAAACAAGTTATCTGAATTCTTGAAGACGCTTTTGTATACCTATTTTATTTTGACCAATGTAAAAATGAAGAAGACTTAATGGGTGAAAGAGGGTCATTCCAAGTTCATAATGGGCCAGGCAGGGATTAGTCTGTTCATACCTAATAAAAATAGTCTTTTTGTTTTAGAAAAAATATTTAGGAATCTGGATATGAATGCAAATGCACATGGATTGTTGAACCAGATGCTTTCTCTGCAGCACATTGGTCTCCTTCATGTGGAAGCCCTGGATGACAAAAGGAGGGATAAATGTTTTAAGAGCAATGGCTGAAAGACTTGGAACCAAGCTGATGGAGCAAAAAGCAAAATTTGTCTTCAGCTCTCCCAAGGAGACTGGAAGAGAAGTGGTGATGGAAGATACAGTTGATGTATCTAGGGAAGAGGAGGAGATGCAGTGAAAGGATTGGCAAAAGGCCTGAAACATTACTGCATTGCTCAAGATGCAGTGACATATTTAAGATGCGTTTCTAGCAAAAAGAAAAATGAAAAACTGTAGGCCACTCATCTAAATGTGGAAAGGAAACAGTCTAGAAAAGAAAGAAGAAATTCAGATGGGACTCTGCAAGGTTTGGACAAGCTTTGGATGCAAGGCATAACTGATGGAAGCTGCTAATGGCAATGGTGGCGTGAGGATGGCTTGCAAAAAATTATGGGCAAGTGGCTGAGGTGAGTTGCATCAACAGATCAATTCTGCTGAAGTCAGACCTTGCTATCTCTAGAACACTTTTGTGTCAAACTTTGAATGGTGGTTACTGGGGTGAAGGGAAAGCAATGAGCTGGATGAACATTTGCTTCTCCAGAGGGAAAGACTCTGAAATGTTATGGGTTTAGTTATATTCTAGGAATTAATTCTTGTTATTCTGTTCACTTGCCTTGTTTACTCTTTTTTTCATTAAAAATGGAAATATTTGACTGTTTTACCTAAAGTTGAAGATGGGCAGAAGTGATTGCTGTGAGTGCAATTAGCATAATTTCCCCAGTTCTCTGCATAGGTCTTCAAGCAAGCATTTACCTAGGATGTCCCTTAAATTTGAATGCAGCTGTGTTCTTGTCAGCTGAATCATGGCAGGAAGGGTTCATTGAAAAGTGATCTGGATGTTTGATTGGCTGAAGGAGTGACATATTGATTCCCAGAGATAGCAAGTATAAATAATGCATATAAATGCACCAAATCCAATGCTAAATTGGGGCTCTGTTTCTGCTTTTGATGTTGAAGGAAGGAGAGGCAATCTGGATTTCAAAGGCATGCATATTTCCATGCACATTTCTAAATACAAGATTAGCTGGGACTCTTACATGTTAATATTCTGTTTTAGGGAAAGGTATCAGTAGTTAAACATGGAATGAAAGACTATTTCCTTTTTTTCTTTTATTAGTCTTGGCAAATATATTCATAAGCCTTTCTGCCTAGAGACAACAGACTGAGACACTCTTTCAAAAGCAGGTATCTAAAGAACCACGTGCTCCCAGTATCTACAGCCCTTACCCTCATATGCAAGCAAATACTGCCCGTGGTAACAAAGCTGTCATGCTAGCTCACAATTTAGGAGATGTTTTATGCATTGCTGCACTCAGAGAAGCCCCTTTCAGTAGAGTGGATTATAAAACCAGTTGCTGAGGAACATTGCTTGTGACACGTTTTAGGTGATGGCATTTTGACTGTTGTTTTAACATACATAACTTTGCCTTTAGCGATGAGTAACTGTTCTAGTTCTGCTGTCATCTCAGTTTTATTAAGCCTTAACCCAAAGAGCCAGAGGGATGGAGCTTTTTTATTTATGTTTTTCTGTTTATGTTTATTATCGCCCTCTGGTTATTGGCTAAGTGGATTTAAATCTGTCATGTTTAAGGTTTTACCTTTAAATTTGTTTTTTTACCTTTTTAATCCTGAAGTATTACTCATGTAGCTCTTACTATTGTTTGGTCTTGAGGAACTCTACTCATTTTTTTTTAGAAAGGCTTTAGAAATTCTTGAAATTTGGCTGACAAAAGTAGTATTTCTCAGAAAGACTGCTGAAGTTGTCAGTTTGGTTCTCTTAAGGTTGTGAATCATTTAGCAGCAGTGTCTACAGATCTGTCAAATCTCATGCTTTATACATAGCATTCATTCATTTGGTCCCTGTCTATGGCTCATGTATTTTCAACAGTTCTACAGCTTCTCTTCTACTCTTTGAGCACTGATAATAAGGCAATTGCTGACCATACAGAGTGTCAGAGGAAAATTTGGATTCTGCAGAAGCAACGACAAAAATATTGCCTTCCTTCAAGCTGATGGTGCCACCTATAGTGGGGAAAAGTGATTGTCTTTCTCTTATTGTTTGACTAATCTTCCCTAGGGCTGGTGGAGTTATTACTTTTTTCACAACAGAGAGGATCACACGCAAGGTACAGACAGACAAATGCATATACATGTAGCCCAAGACTACTCTTGAGCATCACTGAACTGACTTTATGACAGACTTTCTTTCCACCCTGTCTGTTCTCTCACCGTGTTGTGCCTTGTTACTTGGAACCTCAGGAACCTTAGCAATTAGTGCAACCTATACCTGTGCTCCTCTCTGAAGGCTTTCTGGGTAGAGATTTACATGGCTGTCTTCACTCTCTCTAACTCTACTCAGCTGGAGAGTTGCTTGGCACAAATGGTTCAGTTCTCTGCCACTGTTATTTTGAGATAAAGTGTAATATGTTGCTCTGTGTATATGGTGCTTTGTAGCCAGAAAAATATCATCCCATTCCTAATTCCCTAAGATGGCATGTTGTTCTTTGGGATTTCTTGGCTGGAAATAAGTACACATTCATATATTTACAGTTAACAGTGATACTGTTGTGTCTCAGATACATGAGATGTGTTGAACACACATAATATGTGGACTAGAAATATCCTAGTGGAAAGACAAAATACACCCAAGAAATTCCAAATATGTGTCAAACTCTTCTGAAGTGTGACAGAAAGCTTTAAGAATGCTGAATAAATCAGTAAGAAATAGGGGACAAAGGCAACTCAGTCCATAACTTGCATTTTTTATTGGGTAGGTAGAAGAGGAATAAATAATCGTATCAGTTTTGGATGAACAGGACAGGAATTAACAGAACATTAACTAAGTTAAGAGAATGTTAAATAACTTAACTCTGTCTGTTGATACTACAGAAAATTTAAGGTGAGTGTTGGAGTGTTATTATGTGTTAGGGTTTGGGCTTGGTTGTTTCCTTTTTGGAGAAGAGAGGATTTGTCTTTAGTGGTTTTAATTTCATTTTCCCAGATCAATAGCTGGAATTCAGGATTTGGTGCAGTGAGTCAAGGCTAAAATACAGGTTATCTTGAGACATCTTAGAGCACTAATATAATTTCTGTTGCTTTTTCATGGCTAATGACATCTTTATTCTTTCTGCAACACATTCTTTGAGCTACCTCCTTGCTTTCCTGAGTAGCTCATTATCAGGTGGCATGCAAAAGTAAGAAGCTGTGTAAAAAGGAGTCAGAATGACATTTTGAATAATTTGGGTCATTGCTGGATGGAAAGGTATCTGATGTTTTACATCTGAGTCATTGATATAGTAGAGTTTGTCAGGTGTTTTTTTAATCTTATAGTAGTGTTTTTTAACTGTTATCTGGATTAATATTGCATGCAACAAAAGTTGTCATGGTATCAGAATTCCATCATCATGTTAACAAATCAACATAATGAGATTTGGTTTTTGTTCTTAAAACTTCGAATTTGGTCACAGTTGTGATACAACTTTCCCAAACATTAAAACATTATTCAACTCCATCATTTACCAACAGTCCTGGCTCACTGCTGAGGTTCCAGGTGACTGGAAGCTGCCAATGTGACACCCATTCACAAGAAGGGTGGCAAGGAGGATCCCAGTAATTATAGCCCAGTCAGGCTGACCTCAGTACCTGGTAAAGGTAATGGAGCAGTTTATATTGAGTGTCATCACACAGCACCTACAGGATGGCCAGGGTGTCAGAGCCAGCCAGCACGGGTTTAGGAGGGGTGGGTCGTGTTTGACCAGCCTGGTCTCCTTTGATGACCAGGTGACCTGCCTGGTGGATGCAGGAAGGGCTCTGGATGTCTGTCTGGACTTCAGCAAGGCCTTTGGCACTGTCTCCCACAGCACACTCCTGGATAAGCTGGCAGCCCGGGGCTTGGACAGGAGCCCTCTTTGCTGGGTTAGGAACTGGCTGCATGGCCAGGCCCAGAGAGTGGTGGGGAATGGTGCTGCATCCAGCTGGGGACAGTCACCAGGGGTGTTCCTCAGGGGTCTGTGCTGGGGCCAGCTCTGTTCAGTATTTGTATTGACAACATGGATGAGGGTATTGAGTCTTTCATTAGTAAATTTGCAGATGACACTAAGCTGGGAACATTTGTTGATCTGTTGGCAGGTGGGAGGGCTCTGCAGAGAGACCTGGAATGGTTGGATGGGTGGGCAGAGTGCAACAAGATGGAGTTTAATGAGTCCAAGTGCCAAGTCCTGCACTTTGGCCACAATAACCCCTGCAGTGCTCTAGGCTGGGGATGGTGTGGCTGGACAGTGCCCAGGCAGAAAGGGACCTGGGGGTTCTGCTCAGCAGCGGCTGAACATGAGCCTGCAGTGTGCCCAGGTGGCCAAGAGGGCCAATGGCACCTGGCCTGGATCAGGAATGGTGTGGCCAGCAGGAGCAGGGAGCTCATTCTTCCCCTGGACTCAGCACTGGTGAGGCCACACCTTGAGTGCTGTGTCCAGTTCTGGCCCCTCAGTTTAGGAAGGACCTTGAGACGCTTGAACGTGTCCAGAGGAGGCAACGAGGCTGGTGAGGGGCTTGGAAAACAAGCCAGAGGAAGAACGACTGAGGGAGCTGGGGGTGTTTAGCCTGGAGAAAAGGAGACTCAGAGGTGACCTTATCATTCTCTATAACTTCCTGAAGGGAGGTTGGAGACAGCTGGGGGTTGGTCTCTTTGTCCAGGCAGCAACCGACAGAAGGACAGGACACAGTCTTCAGCTGTGACAAGGGAAATATAGGTTGGATAGTAGGAAGAAGTTTTTCACGGAAAGAGTGATTAAATACTGGAATAGTCTGCCTGGGGAGGTGGTGGAGTCACCATCCCTGGATGTGTTTAAGAAGAGACTGGATGTGGCACTCAATGCCCTGATCCAGTTGAGGTGTCAGGGCTGGGTTGGACTCAATGATCTTGAAGGTCTCTTCCAACCTACACATTCTGTGATTCTGTGATGGGACCCTGACTGGGGTTACTGGGAGCCACCAGAGCCATACTGAGAATCAACTGGGAATACACTGGGAGCAACTGGGAATGACAGGATGCATACTGGTGACAACTGGGAGGTTCTGGCAGGGACTGGGATAAAACTGGGGGCAACTGAACCATGCTGAGGGAACTGGGAGTGCCTGGCAATGACTACAAGGGAAACTGGGATATACTGAGAGTGCCTGAGACCATGCAGGTTGAGACTGGGATCACACTGGGAGCCACTGGGAATGTGCTGGTGGGAACTGGGAGCAATTGTGAGTGACTGGGGCCCTGCTGGGAGAGACTGGCATCATACTGGGAGTGATGGGGGTTTTCTAGGGGTAACTGGGAGAACTGGGAACACAGCAGACGAAAGAAGGAGGAACTGGGAGCAACTGGGACCCTGCTGGGGGCAAATTGTACCATACTGGGGAATAATTGGGAATGATTTGGCTCATACTGGGAGTGCCAAGGAAACTGGAACCACACGGGGGTGTGTGGTTACTAACAAACCTCCTTCCCCCCAAAAAACAACAACCCAACCCAAACAAACAAACAAAAAAACCCCAAAAACCCCCAAAACAAAAGAAAACAAAACAAAACCAAAACCAACAAAAAACAAACAAACAAAACCACCTCCCGGGGACCCCCCCATGTCCCCCCGAGGGCCATCTGCGCCTCGCCTTTGGAGCCCTGCCAGCTCCAAACATCCCCGCAAAAACCCCAAGCCCAGGGAGCCCAAACCCGGGATATTTGGGGCGAGCTCCCCCTCCCCGGGCACCTGCGGGATGGGGCCGATGGTCCCGGGGCTGCTGCGGCTTCAGGGAGCGCTGGAGCCGCCCGCTCCCTCCTCTGCTCTTCTTCCTCCCGCTTCCCGCGGCCGCTCCGCCTCTTCCTCCCTCCCTCCTCCTCCTGCCCCGTTCCCGAACCCCTCGCAGCCCGCGGGACGAGCGGGGATGGAGCCGGGAAAGGTCGGAAGGCAGAGAGGGCCCAGGGGGATGCCAGGACTGGCAGTGACTGGGCTGTGCTGGGAGCACCTCATCACCCCCGTCAGGTGACATTTTATAGGGGACCCCCGTTCCAAGCCCCTCTGGGGGATGTTTTGCCCCCCGCCCCCCCGGGGTGGATTTTTGGGATTCTCTCTGCCATGGCCGCTTGAAGAGGTGCCTGTTTTGGGTTCCCAGGAAAACTCCCGTTCAAAGGGCAACACCACTCCCGGTGATTCCGGCAGCGGAGCCCCGGGGGGGGCTGGGGGTCCCAGGGGGGATTTGGGGGTCCCGGGAGGGTTTGGGGGTCCCAGGGGGGATTTGGGGGTCCCAGGGGGGATTTGGGGGTCCCGGGAGGGTTTGGGGGTCCCAGGGGGGATTTGGGGGTCCCAGGGGGGATTTGGGGGTCCCGGGAGGGTTTGGGGGTCCCAGGGGGGATTTGGGGGTCCCGGGAGGGTTTGGGGGTCCCGGGAGGGTTTGGGGGTCCCTGGGCGGGGCCGGTGACAGAGCTGGGACCCCGAGCCGGGTCTGAACCTTCTCACTGTGCCCGGGCAGCGTCAGCGTGTTCAGGGAGATCCTGGGGCCCGGGGGGTCACCCCAAATCCCAGGGGAGCCCAAATGGCCAGGGAGCCCCTGCAGTGCCCCCAGCGCTGGATCTGCTGCAGGCAGGGGGGCACCAGCACTCGGCCCCCACCCCCCACCATCACAGGGGGGCAGAAACGGGGGAGGGGCACGGACAGGTCGGGGGGACCCCCAAAGTCCTGGGGGAGGGGACACGGGGGGACTCCCAGGAATCCCCGTGGGGGGATGAGGGGGGACCCAGGAGGAGTTTGGGGGGGCCGGGGGGGTCATGGGGGGACCCCCAGGAGTCTTGTGGGGGGTGGGGAGGGCAAAGAACAGGGCGACCCCCAGGATGGGTTTGGGGGGGATCTGGACTGGAGCTTCCCTGGCAGTGGGATGGGGATGGGATCTGCCCATGGAATTCCCATGAGAATGGGATGGCAGTGAGATCCAGCTACAGAATTCCCATGGGAATGGGACAGCAGTGGGGTCCATCCTTGGAGGCCCCACGGGAATTCCCATGTTCCCAAATTTTTCCCTCCCAAATCCCACATTTCCCAATCCCACATTCCCACGGGAATTCTGCCCTCCCCCTCTTTATGCTCCAGTGCCTCCCGCCCATATCTGACACATTTCCGGAGCCATTCCAGGCAGGAGTGCCTCAGGGCATTTGTCACTTCCTCAGCCTGGATCTCCTCCTGTTCCCGGCGCCTCTTGGTGACCTGGGCAGCGCCGTGGGCACCAGGAATCTCGAGGGGAATGCCAGGAGTGGGAGTGACTGGGTGTCAGAGTCTGTCCGAGGATGTGTTATGCCTCACAACTGTCTCCGATGGTTGAAGACCAAGACCCCCGGAGAGACTGGGGAGAGCCCCTGGCCTGGCTGAGGTGGGGCGCCTGCCGAGGACTGATACGCATCTCCACGAGAATGGAATGCAAGAACAATAGCAGCTCGTTACAGTGGACTGAGCTGACTATACTGACCGTGCTAGAAGGGTACAGCTTGCCGCTTGTTCCTGAGCACCCAACTTTGACGCAGGTGCCTGCACTGGCCCAGTGCCCTCTTTGGCTCCATTCCACTCGCCTTGGTCCTTTTCCTGACCAGCCTATAAAGACTCTGCAGATCCCGTGCACCCTTTGTGTACACCCCACTGGAGAAGATCGCGTCTATGGGCATCTCTACGTCTTGAGGACCTCCGACTCTCCACGTGGTAGCTATAATCCCCCTTCCCCTCTTTCTCTATCTTTCTCACTATTCTCTATTTTCTCTCCCTACTATCGCATTGTGGGCACTAAATAAAAGTGCATTTTTTGTTTAAGCAAACTGGTTTGTCCCCTGTTGTGTCTTTTGCGCTTTGAGATCTCCAAAACGAACCATCAGGTTCCCCGCATACGTTTGCGGACCCTGACATTTAAATTGGCGTCACGGACAGGATCTTGATAGACTGTGGAGTTGCGGGTTTTATATAGTTTGTAGAAGGGGAAGGACCCTCGTCTCAGCCGCACCTAGCACGCCACTTCGGTGAGCGCTGTTAGAAAGCAAGGGGGGCGAGGGAAAATTCCCGCTAACTGTATACACCCAGGCGAATAAGCACTCCCTGTCATCAGGATATTTCAGAAACGATCTCACTGTGCAAAAGATGGGACTCTGTGTTTTAAGCTGCTTGGTGTAGTTGAGGAGACAACAGGCGTTTTTTGTGAAGAAGTGCCTCCCAAGCAGCTGGGTCTCCTCTCCCATTCCAGGGAAGCGAAGGGAAACACAGTATTAGCTGTGCCATTGTTTGTAACTTTAAGAATACCTCCCTGAGAGTGGTTTTTGTCCCTTCACAAAAAATGAGTGAAAATTCTAGTACAAAAGATAAGGATATTCTTTTTGCTTTGCTAACAAAGCATGGTGCTAGACCTTCTCCAGCCGGAGAAGAGTGGGCACAAGATAATTGGTTTAAGTGTGAAAACATTGTAGATAGAATATATTCTTTGCAACATGATGCTAAGTATAAACTGGGCAGAAATAAAACCATTCTTTGCTCAGTTTTGGGGGCCTGCCTTTCGGCAGCCATAGAAACCCATTTTAAACGAGTAAGTGAAGAGAGAGCAGAAATAGAATCCCTGCAAAAACAATTGGAACAGAAAAGAAATCAAGAGGGAGAAGTAATAGAATCCTTGCAAGATTTGGTAGAAGCTTTGCAAAAACAATTAGAACAGGAAAGAAATCAGAAATATTTGCTGGAGATTTCCCTTGCAGAAGAGCAGAGCAAAAATTCAAAACTTGTAGATTCACCAAAGGAAACAGGAGGAAAGGAGACATACAGCATTAAACAGATATACCCTCAGAAAGAATTAGTACACATGCAAAATTGTGGGGAACTCTGTTGCTCCAATTTGAGACCTCTTGTCAAAACAGAATTTAGTTATATAAATGCAGAGGTTCATGACCCCCATATAACCACCAAACAAACACCCAACACAGCCACTGAATTAGCTAAATTAAAGAAAGAATACTCCCGACTTTCTAGCGAATCAGAGACGAAGTATGTCTTTAGAGTTTCACTTACTGGTGGTGACCAAATTAAATTAAGTGAACAAGAAGTAAGTGGCTATTGGGGACATGGAGTTTTCTTAACAACAGGGAATACACGTGCTCCATGGTCCCTGACACAGCGTGCAGCTTACTGGGCAGGAGGACTAAGCCCCCTTGAAAGGGGCGACCCTCTGGCAATAGTCGGCACCCCGGACCAACTCCTAGAAAACATACACAAAGCTGCATGCTTGCAAATGATACATGAAAGAAAATTAATTTCTGTCTATGAGTCACCCATGCAACAGCCTGTCAGACCCGAGATTATGACCCCCCTAATTCGAGGTTTGCTGGAGTCTCTTAAACCAACAACAATTCTTCTTCAAAAAACAATAGCATCTATCACTCCAGTAGACAGGCTTGAAAGATTTCTTGGACACACAAGTGATCAAACTGGTTCCACTGACTCCACTGACTTCTCGCCTTTTGCTACTCCTAGCACACAATCTAACAGCAGTCATAACAGTGGAAAATATGGACCAGTCAAGCACTCAGAGGACAAACCTGAAAAACCCAGAGAAGTCAGGCACATTGCTCCTCCTAATGAAAAACCAGAAAAGGAAAGACAAATCCCTAACCAGCAGCAGTTGTGGTTGCTAGGGCTGAAAAGGGGACTACCTTGAGAAGTAATGGACAAATTGCCTTATGATAAATTGGTTAAAATAAAATTGCTGCTTTTTGAAGCAACTGCTCACCAAGCCCTTGGCCCTATTCATCCTACAGATCCTTTTCAGGCAGAATGGGGATTTGCCACCTCAGGATTGTCATTGTATATATGGCAAAGGGGTCCTGAAGGCCCAATCAGATCTGTCAGCTCTCGCTCTTGTGGCTTTAAAGATGCTGAAAAGAGGTACACTACCTGGGAAAAAGGCTTGTTTGTGGTTAGCTTAGCTCTCATAGAAGTGGAGAAAATTGCACAACAACAACCAATTGTTTTGAGAGGCCCCTTCAAGGTTAAGTCAGTCACTACTGGGACCCCCCCACCTGCCGGGGTGGCTGAGAGGACCTCAGTAAGACAGTGGTCTGCTCAGATTGAACATTATTGTAACATCTTCTCAATAACTGAAGGAGCTGTGAAAAATCTAGCACTACAAGAAGCAGAAAACTTGGATAGCATCCAAGACAAACCTGCCTCAGCCATTACCCCTCCCTTTTCCCCCGAACAGCCAGCAAATCCTTGGTTTACTGATCCTTCTGCCTTTTGCCTGACAGCTTCAAGCATAATTCCCTCACTATGGGGACCAAGTGATTCCAGCAATCCAGCACATTGCCCTGGACAGTCTGTTTTGGTGGACCTCCCTACTGTAGGGGAAGTACCACTAGTGCTGAAATCCCCTCTGAATAAATATACATGGGCAGCCTTTGATGCTCTAGGGAAAGAGCATCGAATAAATACAGGATGGGCAATTTTCATCATTCTAACCTTCTGCCTCCTCGTGGCAGATTCTGTTGTGCTTACTTTCCACAGGAGAACTCCGAGGGACATGAAGGCCATATAAACCATGATAAATATTTTAAACAGAAATTTTAAATAGCATTGATTCAGAAATATTAATGAATAAATTGGTTGCCACAATTAGAGATTTGACCAAATTACAACAATTATTATAATCGTCCTTATTGGCTTTGGGGACACTTCAGTGATTGCTATTAAACATATTACCAAATTGGGAAAAGATAAATGTGAATGATAGCAAATTGGTAATTGATACACCTGGTGCTACACAAAACAATGTTTCTTTAGCCCTTAAGCTGCATCCAGGCACAGCTTTGGATGCAGATGGTTGTTGCCTTAATTATAAGGCAAGAAGAAGAAAGAATTCTTCCTACTGAAATTTGGAAAATAATTTGGAACAATTCAAATTGTTTTCAAAGAGAATTCCAATCCTGGTGGAAATTAGTGAACTTTACCTATAACCCAAATACTAACACAGTTACAGCTTTTGTGTTAACAATAGGTAATGCTTCAGTACATTTGATATTCCCTATCATTGCCTTAGATATGAATCATGATGGAGCTATTCTCTATCCTTCCGAGCATAGAGAATGGGCCCGTCAAACTGGTGAGAAATGGCAAACTGTCAGTTTAGAATCTTGTGTTGTTAGGGAGCAGCAAGGTTTCATTTGTGAAAGTAATGCAATCATAGCTCAGGACATTTGTTTGGACACTGAGCAAAATATTTGTCATTTTGAAGTACATCCTAACGAAGCTCCTGGAACAGTACTCGTGTACATAGCCAATGGGTGTGCATGCTTTAGGACTGTCTGTGATGTTGTAGTTGTAGAAAATGTAATGGTAGATACTAAAAATCACTCAAATTTTTGTGTTTGTGATTTTACCACAATTACAGGATGTGACTTTTCTTATAAAGTCCCAGCTATGTCCTCCTTTTGATTTTGGTTTTGATTGGCCTTGTTTTAGTTAACATCCCTTTTGCAAAGGACACTCCTAAAGTTATTGACGTAAAATGCACTACCCAGACAGCGAAAGTTAAGCCTGTAACAGCAGTTTGATTTGAAATGGTTTGTTGTTTTGATTAATGTTGCTTTGTCTTAGTCATGGTAATTAAAAATTAAGGTTTTTTTTGTTTTGGTTTGGTTTTTGGTTTTGTTTGTTTAGAAATTATTATCATTTTAAAAATTTAAAGAATTTTGTGAAAGAAATTGTTTTCAATTAAGTATTTGATTGAAAATTGTAATTGTTGATTTTAATTGATGGTATTATATTAATTATTTAGTAATTTGAGTTAATATTTTGAAAAATTGTTATATTAATTATTTGGTGATTTATGTTGATTATTTTGAAAAAAATTGTTAAAAATTGTTAAATTTTTGTTTCATTTTTTGCTTCTATTCCCTTTCCGTATTTTTCCTTCTTTCTCTCTCTCTCTCTTCTACACCCTCTGTATTGTCTCTGTTTTTCTGGGATATGCTGCCAATGTGGATGAGTCCTGAAGACTTCACGAGACTACGGAACCTGCTGATGGAAGAACACCTTCGTCGTCAGTCGTGAGTCACGGGGTGGTGTCAGAGTTTGTCCGAGGATGTGTTATGCCTCACAACTGTCTCCGATGGTTGAAGACCAAGACCCCCGGAGAGACTGGGGAGAGCCCCTGGCCTGGCTGAGGTGGGGCGCCTGCCGAGGACTGATACGCATCTCCACGAGAATGGAATGCAAGAACAATAGCAGCTCGTTACAGTGGACTGAGCTGACTATACTGACCGTGCTAGAAGGGCACAGCTTGCCGCTTGTTCCTGAGCACCCAACTTTGACGCAGGTGCCTGCACTGGCCCAGTGCCCTCTTTGGCTCCATTCCACTCGCCTTGGTCCTTTTCCTGACCAGCCTATAAAGACTCTGCAGATCCCGTGCACCCTTTGTGTACACCCCACTGGAGAAGATCGCGTCTATGGGCATCTCTACGTCTTGAGGACCTCCGACTCTCCACGTGGTAGCTATAATCCCCCTTCCCCTCTTTCTCTATCTTTCTCACTATTCTCTATTTTCTCTCCCTACTATCGCATTGTGGGCACTAAATAAAAGTGCATTTTTTGTTTAAGCAAACTGGTTTGTCCCCTGTTGTGTCTTTTGCGCTTTGAGATCTCCAAAACGAACCATCAGGTTCCCCGCATACGTTTGCGGACCCTGACACTGGGCTGTACTGGGATCCTACTGGGATCCTGCTGGGAGTGAGCAGGAGCAGCGGGATGGCTCCAGGGCTGGGGCTGGGGGCGCTCCTGGGGGGGCCAGGGGGAGTGGGACCCCCGGCCCCGGGACCCTGACCCGCCATTCCCGGCCCCGGGACCCCCCTGCTCCCCTTATCCTGCACAGGGACCCGCTGAATCCCCCGTTTCTGAACACCAGCACCCCCTGCTCCCCTTTTCCCGCCCATCCCATGGCTCCCAGCCTCCAGACTTCCCATGTGCTTGACTTTGGGATTGTGTGGAATGCCTTGGACCCCCATTCCTGCCTTTCCCAACCCCCAGCCCCACCTTTCTTCAAAACCAGAGACCCCCTGAACTCCCCTTTCCCAAACACTCTGAGTGTCCCCACCCTGGTCCCCGCTTTTTGGGAAACCCTGAACTTTCCTTTCTTGGGCTCAAAGACCCCCTGGAACTCCCTTCTACCTCTCCAAGTCCCTGCTCCCCATTTCCCTGACCCTGAGACCCCCCTGCACCCCCATTCCTGAGAACCCAGGTGCCCTTTTACCCCTTTGCCCTGCCCTGAGACCCCCCTGCACCCCCTGATCCGGCACCAACACAACCTTTTCCCGGCCACCCCGCCTCTCCCAGCCCCCAGACCCCCCTTTTCCTTCTCCCTGGGACCCCTGGACCCCCATTCCTGCATTTCCCAGCACCTCCTTTCCTCACACTGAGGAGCCCTGGCACCCCCTTTGCTGGGCACAGGATTCCCTGGACACCCCATCCCACCTCTCCCAGTCCCTGCACCCCCTTTCCTTGACTCTGAGCCCCTGAACCTCCTTCAGCTGTCCCAGCTCTTCCAGTCCCCCCTTTCCTTGGCCTCTTGACCCCCCTGGATCCCCAAACTCCCACTTTCAGCCCCCCAGCTCCCCCAAATCTCCGTGTCCCTCCAGTTCCCCACTCCCTGCAGTCCCTGGAAGTGGCGCTGTCGGAGCCCGGCCCGGGGGTCCCCCAGTCCTGGATTGTGGGGACGGGGACGGGACCCCCTGCGAGCGCTGGGACAGCGAGCGGGGCCGGATGGAGCCGCAGACACCGGGGATGGCAGCGGGAGCTGGGCTGGGATATTGGGATAGCCAGAGCTGGATACTGGGATAGCCAGAGCTGGATATGGGATAGCCAGAGCTGGATACTGGGATAGCCAGAGCTGGGAAGGTGGGGGAGCAGCCAAAAAGGTAAAATTTTTAGTTGACACTGGAGCAACATATTCTGCTTCGAACAAGGCTTTAGTACCTGTTGAAGGTGATTATGTCACAATAGTAGAAGCAACTGGCCCATGTGAAAAATCCTATTTTTGTAAAACATTAAAATACAAGTTTGAGAAACAGTAGGGCATTCATAGATTACTGCATCGAGCAGGAAGGGATTTGCTGGAATTACTAAAGGTAAATATTAATTTTTTTAATGTTAACATGAAATTTTTTAATGTCAACAATAAAATTTTGTGGGATAGTCAGACCTGGCATATTGGGATAGGCAGAGACAGGATATTGGGATAACGAGACCCAGGACATTGGGGTAACCAGGGGATGGAGGGAATGGGGGACTCTGAGGGGCTGGGATGGGATCGGTGGGAATGGAGAACTCTGAGGGGCTGCAATGGGATCTCTGGGGATGGGGGGGATCTGTGGGGCTGGAATGGGAATCCAGGGAGCTCCAAGGGGCTCTGTGGGGCTGGGACATGACTCCATGGGTCCCTTCTCTCCTCGTTCCCAGGTCTCCACACGGTGCAGGTGGTTTCCAGCTGTGACCTCCTGTCCAATGGAGAATCCATGGATCCCAACGGTACGGCTACGACGGGTGGGATTTCATCTCCTTCCAGCTGGGATCCAGGAGCTTTACAGTGTCCCACGGTGCCACTGGATCACCCAGAGGTGCTGGGAATGCAAAGGGATCCTGGTGGAGCAGATGAAGCATTACCTGGGACACACCTGTGTGGAAGGGCCCCAAAAAGACATCAGATATGGTCGGGAGGCTCTGGAGCACAAAGGTGGGTGTGGGAGGGGAAGGGAAGGGAAGGGAGAGCAGGGAAGGGGCTTGGGGGGATCCAGGGCTGGGAAAAAGTTTAGGCTGGGGGTGGGTAGGTGTGTGGGATGGGTGGGGTTAAAGCGGTTCCTGTGCTTAGGAAAGGGAGCTCCAAGGGTCCCCGGTGTCCCCACTCCCATCCAAAGGTGGGAAAACCCGGGATGGTTGGGAATGGGGGTCCCGGGTGTCCCCGGTGCTGAGGAAAGGAGGGGCCCAGGGGGTCCCGGGCAAGGCAGGAATAGGGGCCCAGGGGGTCTGTGGGCCAAGGCCAAGGAGGCTCTGGGGGCAGGGAGAGGCGGGATGTCCGGGAAAGGGGCGCAGGGCTGTCGGTGCCGGGTCAGGGGGTGCAGGGGGAACCCATGGCCGGGAATGGGGGTCCGGGGCTCCCCGGGCTGACGGGAACAGGGGATGCCGGGGCTGGGAGAGAAGGATCCCCGGGCAAGGGGCTGCGGGGCGGGGTCGGGGCAGGATAAGGGGGCGCGGGGGGTCCCGGGGCCGGGGAAGGAGCTGCGGGGGGGTCCCGGTGCCCGGGAATGGGGATTCCAGGGGCTCCCGGGGGGGCTCCCCAAAGCCCCTCCCGGGGGGGGCAGGAGCCGGCTCAGGAGCTGTGGGGAGAGAAAAGGGGCCGTGCCTGGCACGGGGGGACACGGGGGAGTCCCGGGCGCTCCGAGGGGGGGACACGAGCCCCGGGGACCCCCCTCACCTTCTCCCGCAGGGGAGGCCGAGCCCCAGCCCCGGCAGACGGAGCCAAGACGGAGCCCCCGAGCCCCGGCAGCATCTTGGGGGGGCGTCCGGCGGCAGCTCCGGGGGCGGGAGGGGCAGGACCCGGGAAAGGGACTGGGATGGGCTGGGACCAGCTGGGATGGGCTGGGACACCAGGACACACCGGGACACACCGGGATACACCGGGACACACCGGGACACACTGGGATACACCGGGACACACCGGGCCCAGGACTGGCACCCACTGGGAGCAGGATCAGAGCACACTGGGACCCAGCAGGACCAGAACTGGGGAGAGGGATCAGATTGGGACCAACTGGGATATACTGGGATTAGACTGAGAGTGACTGGGATCATACTGGGGAAAACTGGAACCTTTCTGGGACAAGTGGATGTGGCTGGGAATGACCATGAGTGTGCTGAGGGTAACTGGGATATACTGGGAGTGTCTGTGACCATACTGGGAGTGACTGGGAACACACTGAGAGGGACTGGGGGTAACTGGGTCTACACTGGGGGAACTGGGATCCATGGATGCTCCATTGGACAGGAGGTCACAGCTGGAAACCACCTGCACTGTGTGGAGACCTGGGAAGGAGGAGAGAAGGGACCCATGGAGTCGTGTCCCAGCCCTGGTGGAAAGCAGATAGAAATCTCCCAGGACCCCGTGCACACAGGCTTAGAGGCAGAAAAGAATGCAGGGGCTGGTTTGAAACCCTCAGGGAAACTGAGATCCATAAATTCACACAGACATGAAGTGGGAATGTGAGTTTTAGTTTCAGGTAAGTAAAAATATGCCTTAAGTGCCTTAAGCAAAGAAGAGACTGTATTAATTGATAAAAAAGCCCTAAAGTCCAGTTTCCGGTTCAGCAGCATTACCTTGTACAAAGTTAACTAAGTCCTAGGCATAATATAAACATACCAGAGCATTGCTGACATTGCCAGACAGAATAGACAGGCTGTAGGCACAGACCTTGTGTAAGAAATGATTCCCATTGTCACACAACTGTGTTAGACCAGGAGAGGTGCAAAAAGACAGGAACAGCATCGTGTTTGTGGCTGGTTGGATGATTTAGGAATAGAATTCATTGTATCGGGGCTGCTGCTGCTGCTTCTGCTTGGGCCATGGGGACTCTGTGCTGGAAGGCATTTTCCATGATGGGCCGGACTGTAACAGCCTGACCTTGGTGAGGCTGATCCAGCCATGCCATCAACTACTTTTCCAAGCAGCAGCACCTCTCTTGTTCCTGGGCTGGCCGCTCCAACTTGCCAGCTGTCCATCAGCAATGTGCCCGCTGCTCCTGCCTGCTGCCAGTCCTTCCCTGGCAGTGACAGCAGGAGCTGCTCCTGCCGCCGGCAGCTCCTGTGCCTGGAGTCCCTTCCCGTGCTGGCAGCACCAGCTGCCTCTTGCCTTCAGCCCAATGCCTGCCTGCACCTCGGCCTGCCTTTGCCAGCTCTCTTTTCCCAAGCCTTTGACTCCCAGGCTTCTGCCCCAGCCCAGGGACATTTGTTATTCCCATCACCTGCTGCTTTGACACCAGGAACCATTCTGGTTTGACCTAAGAGGTGAATCATGGAGATTGTGGTGCTTTCTTGTCCACAATGTCCTGTTAAGACCCAGAACACGCTGTTCTTACAGCTGGGATTGTGGCTGTTCCTACACCATTTATTCCACACTGCAGGACTAAAGAAAATCTCTCCTTTTCCTTACTAAGTTGAAGCTACAGCTTAGTGCAAGTATGTGTTAAAAGAGAATGGAGGCCGTAATCCCGTTTTTTTTTTCAGTCACTAGTGGATACCTCCCTGGAGGATACAGAACAACTCAACAATGTTGTGCATACAATGAAGAAAAGGCAACACAAAATTCCCTCTGGATGATGAGGTTAGAAAACCTGTTTTAATCTGTGTCACGGTTTCTCACCACATCTACTTAAACTGACAAGAAATTGAGCTGATTTTCTCCACACTGAGGCAGTTTTGCAATGAAGCAGCAGCGTGTCATGATGCTAAATAAGAATCTGGCATTACCTCTAATGGTCACTGCTACAAAGTGTATCAGTGCACAGCAAGGCAGACTGGGTCATCACAGTTATTCCTCCCCTCCTGCACATCCCATTGTCTCCTCTGCAGAAGACACAGGCTATGAAAACAAGGCAAGGTTGCTCCCTCTTTTTCTTCTCCCACAGGACTTGTTAGACACCATGTTTTTTCAAAGGACTGCATGTGCCTCTCCCCAGCTTGCTTATTTCTCATTCTCCAAAAGAATAGAGCTGAAGGAATCTGAGGAATGTGAGTGCTTGATCTCTCTTTCCCTCTACAGGCTCTGCCTCCCCAAGCCCTGGTTCCCTGCTGTGCTTTGGCATGAGAGCCATTCCAGCCCCAAACACAAGGGCAGTGGAGTTCAGCTGCAAAGCCTCTCTTTGCACTGGGATTGCTTTGAGCCTGCAGCCTCCATGGGCAAGGGCTTTGTGGGAGCAGGGCCAGCACAGCCTGTGCCCTGCACACAGAGCCAGGAAAAGGAGCAGATCCTGCTGCCTTCTGCTGCTGCTGATCCCAGCAGCAACTCCCCTGGCAGTTCCTGCAGGGAACTCCACCCCAAGGGCTTCCATCCCTGTCGTGCCTGGGAGAACTTGTTGCTTCCCAGTTGTCCCCCATCCCTGTGGATTGTGGAGCATGTCAGCACAAGTGTCCCTGGCCCTTCCTCCCTGCCCAGCCTGCAGCAGTCTCAGTCCCTGTTGCCTCCCCCTTGCTGCAGCTCCTTGGCCAAAGTGCTGCCAAAGGCAGCGGAGCTGGCTCAGGATCCCTGTTGGCTCCTGGGCTCCAGGATGACCTTCAGAGGGACACTTGGAGCGCTTCCTGAAGAGCTGCCCGTGGCCTGGCCGGTGGATTTGTCCTCCCTGGGTGGCTCTGCTTGGAGTTGGACGCTGCGTGGAGTCCCGGAGTTTTCTCAGCAGCCTTTGCAGCCAGTTCTCGGCCAAAGTGTGGCTCTGCTGCCCTCCCAAATCTGTGCCTGCCTTGCCCAGCCTGAGTGCAAGTGGGGCATGTGCTGGGCATGGCTGGAGAATTCCATGGACAAAATCCTCCCCCATCGTCACCTTTACATCTGCTCATTGCTCTGGGCAGCACAAATCTACACTTCTTTTAGTGGAAACATTGAATTGCTTGCAGATCATGACATCTGCAATACCAATGTACAAATACAGAAAAATCAACTTTGGTTTAAATATGAAATTTATTTTAAATTACTACACCCACACTGCCGGTATAGAAACACACAAATATCCAAGGTTAGAAAACTAGTTTATTGTTACAATTGTGCTATGTAAATAAATACAATTATAACTTTCAGTTAAAAGAAGTAATTTATTGTAACCTTTTACAACCACTCACTATACAGAAATATCCATTGAAATTTACCCTTTAATTTATTACATATTATTCCAACTATATATCCTATATACAAATACAAATTGTCAGTATTCCGCTCTAAAGAATCCCAGAGCCAGTATTAAAGAAATAGAATTCTATAACCATACAACTCAAGATATATTTAAGCATTTGTACCCACATTACTATACACTTTACAGATGTAAACCTATAATTTATATTTCGTATGACATAAAGCAAAGCATATAGAAATACACACACAAAAAACCTATCTATAAGTATACAAATATCAATGTACCAATATAAGAATCCTTACAACCCTATCAACAAAACACTACAGCCATACATCCGAACAAGTATGTCAGTATAAATACAGATGTCAGCACATCAGTATACATGCATCAAGAGAACAATAGACATACATATATACCTGTACAAATACCAGTCTACATCAGGCTATATAAATAACCATCGACTTCTAACTCTCAGTCCCACTGTGACCATCTCTAACTCCAAGTCCATCAGCAGGAATTGCAGCTGCCCAAGTCCCCGGGCTCTCCCTGGGTCTCTTCCTCCCGTGCAGAGCAGCTCTCCTGGACAGGGACAGCAGACGGGACCCGTGGGGAGCAAAGGGAACACTGAGTCAGGATGGGGCCGTTTCCCTTGGCAGCAGCTGCCCTTCAGTCAGGGCAGGGCAAATGGCAGCGCCTCCCCAGGAGGGTGAGAAAGAACAAGTTTGTCCAAAGGCCAGGGCCAAAGGCCAGGCCCCCCTCAGCCCCAGGCTGCCTGAGCGGCCCTGCGGCCTCAGCCGGGCTCTGGGCTGGCAGCAGCAGCTCCCTGGGCACTGCTGGAGCTGGTGGCCTTCAGCTTCTCCCTGCTGCCTCCTGTCAGTGCCCGCCTGTGCTCAAGGTCTGCAGGGCAGCTGTGGCCAAAGTGGAGCCTCTGCAATTGGTTCCAAGGGCTGGCAGAGCTGCAGGCCCGGAGCCCTGTGTGCTCCCTGCTGGCCCCTCCATCCCCTGAGCCCCAGCGTGCCCTGGGCAAAGCCCCGGCCCCCTTCAGTTTCTTCAGCCCCTCACAGTCCTCTCAGCCCACTCCATCCCTTCGGAGCCATCCCGGGGCCTTGGAGCCGCCAGCGCCCTCAGCCTGTGCCACTTCCCTGTGCCCTGAGTGCCCCCGTGGCCCTCTGCTCCCCCAGAGCCCTCAGTGCCCCCAGCAGCTCAAGGGCACCGTCCCTGCAGCGTCAGCGCCTCCTCAGCTCCCTCAGCCCCCTGTGTCTCCCTGTCCTTCAGCAGCTCCTCAGGGGACAGTGCCTGGGGCCACCGGCAGCTCCCAGCGCTCCAGGGACACCCGGGGCTGGAACTGCTGCTCCGCCCGGCCCAGCCGCCAGCTGGGACCCAGCACAGACACAGGGGACACAGGGGGCACAGGGGGAAAAACAAGAGCTGAAAAAGGCAGCCCAGGGGGGACACAGGGAAAAATGCAGCCTGGGCCTACACAAACATCACTCCATCCACCTGCACCAATTCACAGACCAGCACAGAGCCTTTGCTTTGTGATGTCAGGGCACGGTTGCCACGTGCTCGTGGTGACATCACAAGGTTGCCTTGGAGACCGGGAGGCCTCAGGGGTGTCAGAGCGGCTCTCGAGTTCGCTCTGTGTAGGAGTTCGCTCCTGCGCTCGAGGCTTTTGTCAGCGAGCAGAGGCTCATTGACAAGAGACTTGTTTTTTTCTTGTTTTTCAGCAGTTTGAAAATTGCGCAGCAGTTCCCACAATGATTGGGCAACTTGCTGCTGCAGTTTTCGCTGCTTATGGAATAGGTTATTCAACCTATTTCATGTCCAACCTGGCAGGTAAGTAGAGGTTTTCCCTGGGTGTCACCTAACCTGGCTTTTGTGCCTTCCTGCTCTTTCGAAACAGAAAGACCACTTGGATGCCACTTGGGTAAAGCTCCTCCTGCCAACACGTTCAGCTCCAAAGGGAGTGTCTGTGGCCAGGGCTGTGTGGGCAGCATTTGCAAGGGAACCTGCAGGGGTTGTGTTCCCTCCATGGGACAGTCTGTGGCAGCAGAGTCTGTCCTTTCCTCCCTTTGCTGGGTCAAGCAGCACAACTTGGAAAATGGGGGACTGGGAGACCTTCTAAAAATGTTCTGGTTGTTTCCAGTTTCCTCAAAGAATCTGGTTCATTTTCCCTTGCCCACTGCAGGTCACCTGAGCCGGGTATTCAGAGGGGCCGATCCGCAGGTGAGTGGGAAAGGAACATTTGATGTTCCTGGTGTTTAAGAATTGTGCAGCAAGCTGTGAGCTTGGCCTGGGGCAGTAGAGAGTAGAGGGCCAGCTGAGTAGGCTGCAAGAAAATCCATTTCCATGTCTGCAGCAGCAAGAGCAAAGGCATCACTGGCTATTTCCTAATTTTCCATTGCAGAGCTTTAAATGAACTAAAAGCCCAGTTTTGCAGAGAGAATGTTGCCTGCCCAGAGTAGCCAGGGGGGATTATCTAATTCAGAGCAATTTTCAGTCCACTTGAGTCAGCCCATTTGAATTTAGTCTGAGCAACTTAGAATCCCATTGCTCTAAAAGATGATGATTTGTGCTTAGTAGAGCTGGCTCTAGAGCTGAACAGAAAGAAGGTTATAAATGACAGGTAATGGCCTGTGTCTCACTCTCCTGTCTGTCCGCAGAGCACAGAACCAAGGGAAGATTCTCCTCTGGCTCCCTGTGCTCCTGGAGAAGAGGCCAGAGAGGAGCCCAATGACCACCAGGCTCCAGCTGTGGTGACACCACAAATGGAGCCAAATGACCACCAGGCTCCAGCTGTGGTCACACCACAGCCACAACTTTCCCAGACAGTAAGTGCCAGTCCTGGAGGGTGCTGTCTTTAGTGCAAGGCAGAGCTGCAAGTTTCTGAGCAGCCAGCTCTTGCTGTTGGTGGCTGAGGATGCTGAGTGCTGGAGTCCTGCCAGGAGCCAGCCATTCCCCTCAGCCAGTGACCCCTGGAAAATGGGCTTTGAGCTGTCCTGTTTAGGCCCCAGCTTGCTGGGATTCTGACAGGGGCAGCATCTCACAGTCACTTGCTCTGCATTTGTGTCTACAGAACATGGAGGCAGAGGCACAAGCAGAGCTGTGTGTGTTCCCCAGTGACATCATGGGAGTGAAGAGGAGAGACACGGAACAGATCAGGCGTCTTCAAGACCACTGGAACATCTATTGGCTGAGGCGCAATCTAAAAAACCAGGTGAGTAGAGGAGTGGCAGCAACTCCACTCATGAAAGCTTCTCCTTGTTCTTCTCAGAACTTTAGTGAGGAGCTTCAGGAAGAGCTGCAGGAAACCCAGGCTAGGATCAGGACAACGGACGAGGGGCTGGAGGACGAAACGACTGGCAGCGAGGAGACCCGAGATTCCTGCGAGGACCAGAAACTGTCCCAGGCAGAAGCGCTGCCCCTTGGACACTTTCTGAAGATGGGGGAGAAAAAGAGGACTCCATGGGAGGAGGTAGAACATCTGAACAAGGAGCTGCAAGTGTGTCTGCAGCCCTTGGAAGGGGGAAAAAAGTTCTTTCAGGGAAATGGAATGGTCATTTTGGCAGTCATCCTTCAGAAAATCCATGCAAATGGATTTTGGAGGAAATGGAAAATGAATCTGGCCATGAACTTGAGTAAAACCAGCCTTTGGGATTGACCCATCCAGTTAGAGAAGTGAACATCAGAAAAAACCCATGGCAGAGCCCTGCATGTGGCTGACAGCACCTCCCTAAGGGCTTGCATTTGAAACGGGATCTGGGGCTAATCTCTGCCAGCCACTTTTCTGACACAAACTCCTTTGTTGTCTCAGATCTCCACAGGCTCTTCTGTTGAACCTGCAGCAGCAGCAGCAGCAGCAGTGTCACCTGAAGGAGCCTTTGCTGCCCCAGCTCAGAAGTGGAGCCCGGGCAGTTGGTTCCTCTCCAGCAGTGACAGAGCTGCTGCTCAGCAACAGGAGGTGGAGGATGACTCCCTGGAGCTCCTGAGTACGTCTGGTGTCTTTCTTCTCTGAGGGACAGTGCACTGTGTGCACGTGTCAGCACAGCTGCACCAAATGATCCTCCTCACTGTGGTGTCCCAGGGGCATTTAGGGCTCCCCACAGGAAATGCTGTGCTCCAAGGCAGCAAGAGAGTGCTCTGGGTGTTCCTGCTGCCTCTGAGGGCAGCTTGGACGTGCTGGGCTTTGCCTGAGCTTCCCTGTCTGCTGAAGGCAGAAGCAGGGCTTGTTCTTGCATCAGCAGAAGGCTGTGACCTAGGAAATGATCTGGGCAAGTCCTCTGTGCTAGTGGCCAAACTGGATAGAATGGTTAGCTTCCTAAATTCTCCTTAGACTCCTGACTTCTCACCCATCACCAGAGAAAAAAAACTTCAAAGAAATTGATCGGTTTAGGTGTTTTGTCTCTTGGTTGTGGTTTTGGTTTTAGTTTGGGGTTTTTCTGGATTTTTTTGGGAAGACTTTTTTTCTCCATCCTGAAGGAGCTCTTCTGCCCCATGTGTCTTTCTGGTGTCATTTTTATGACTGTTCTTTTTACCACTACTACATTTACAGGGTTTTTTTTGTTTTTTTTTTTTGATAATATTTTATATTTGTCAGTGAGAACTCCTTTGAAAGAACATCAGGTGACACCAAGAGCCAGATGTGTTCTTTTAGAGCCCCCGTTGAAAGGACAGATAATTTTATCACAATCTGTATTTAAAATCCTGGTTTTGTTCTTAGAAAGATGTGTCCAAGTAATACATCCCTGGGGCTTGATCAGATCAAAGTGCACTGTAGGCATTTCTCAGGAGCAAGCCTCCAGCCCCTCTGCTGTGTATTCCTCAGATCCATGGCACTTTTCCATCCCTGATTCCCAGTCATTCCCATGACTGTTAGAATGCTGCCCATTGACCCAAGCCCTGCTCAGATCAGTCTCGAGGAACACACATCAAGTCCTCTGTGATTCTGCAGCACAAGTCATTGAATCTGCTTCTTGCCCAGAAGAGCTGCCAGTGCTGTGCTCTCAGATAAGACCTGGGGGGGCTGAGAACAGAGCCCAGGTGACTCTGTGTCTCCCATCCCCTGTTGGCACAAAAAGGGCCTTGATGTGCACCTGGGTGTGTCTGAGCACAGAGCCAATCCTGCTGTGTCCTGAATGGGGTCCTCGGCTTGGAAGGGGCTGGGTGTGGCTGTGCCTTCTTGCCATGGCTTGTCAGGGCTGGTGCTGGGGCTTTGGCAGCTTTGTTGTGGTGGCTGCCCTGGCCCTGAGGGCCGGTGTGAGTGCAGAGGCTGGAGCCTTGCTGAGCTGGGAGAGTCCCGCTGCCGCCCGGCCGCTGCAGCGCGGAGCTGCCCCGAGGCAGCAGCCCCTGCTCTGGGCCGGCTCCTGCATGGCCTGGGCTGGGCTCAGCCAGGGGCAGCATCTCCTCTGGGCAGCTGTCCGTGTCCCGCCGGCCCCTGAGGAGGGAGCACTGCTGTCCTTGCTGCCCTTGCCCGCTGCGGGAAGATGGGCACGTGTGCGGGGCTGAGAGGGCCAGTGCAATGGCAGGGACTGATCCCTGCTCTCAGGGGGAGGAGGAGCACTGTGCTTCTCCACCTGGGCCACGGCCAAGGGCGTCTTCCAGCTCAGCCTGCTCATCACCCCTCAGGCTCCTGCTGCTGCTGGAGGCCCCCTTGGCATTGCTTACAGCATCAGCTGCTTTGCTTTACAAAGGGAAAGGCATTCTCTTGGCCAGCTGCTGCAAGGTGGAGAAGGTGCCCTCCTCTCCTGGGAATGCATCTCCCTCTGCTTTGTTTTCTGTCAAGAGATCTCTTCAAAGGCCTGTGGAAAATCAGGCTCTGTGCTGGCCTGCTTGTACTGCAGAGCTGCCTGTCTTGTTGTGCTTGTTGGTGTTACCCAGCTGAGCACAAAGGACTCAGAAGCCCAGAGTGCACAGCCCCCGTGGGGCTGCCTTTTGTATCTCTTGGATAGTGGGATCTCTGCTTTCAAGTGAGCATCTTGCATTTTGTTTCCCTCAGGGAAAATGGTGAACATGGAAAATCCCCGCAGGAAATACATTGAACTGGAAAATGTTGGCAGAGGGTGAGTCCAACCACAGTTTGTTCTCCACAGTCATGGGGCAGGTGATTTGCTGCTGGAATATCTACCAAGTGTGAAGTCAGGCAAGCTGCAAACATCTTCAGACACTGGGTTAGTCTGCCCCATGTCTCAGTACCAGCCAGAATTTGTAAGTGTGGTCAGGAGGCATTGTCAAAGACACTTGTATTTCATTGCCAGAAACAAAAACCTACCCCCAACCATAGCAGTGAGATAACGGTTCTCAGGAATATTTCTTCCCAAGTGTTTGCTGAAGGAAATAGTCTGTGCTCAGGAGAAAAAATGCCCAGTTTAGAAACTGAAACTCGAGATGAAATAATCACCTGGCCTTTTGAGCTGAGGCACTAAAGCCCAATGCTTCAGGAACAGGCCCAGTGCCCATGCACTGCAGAGGAAAATGCATCATCTCCCTTCTGGCAGAGCCCTCCTGCATGCTGCAGGTTTGAGGCATTTCCAGCAGATATCTCCTGTCTGGGCTGGCTTTCACTCCAAGATCTAAATGGCTTCTCCTTTCTTTGCTGCTCTTTTGTTTCTAGGGGCTTTGGAGATGTTTGCAGAGCGGTCGACGCTGCCACAGGAGGAGAGGTAAGTGTCAACAGCCCCTGCAGATCCTGCTGCTCTCCAGGGCTTTCCTCTCTTGTGTCAGCTGGAGCTGGAGCTGTGGGGAGAGCTGTGCTGCAAAGGCACAAGAAGCACAGACTGGTGCCAGCCTGCCAAGTGCATTTGGGACAGTCTTTGTCCTGCTCAGCTGCCAGGAGGAAGGCAAGGAGGGCAGCGGTTCCTTTCAGAGAAGGACGCTCTCCCTGGCTCTCAATTGCTCCAACAAAGGTGGTGCTGCCTTAGAGCATCTCACTGCTCTCTGGGCCGACGGCTTCAGAGTGCTGAATTCTCATTTCTGGCTGCCAGCAAATACATCTGAATGTTCCTGGCAGTTCCTCAGCCACCTGCAGTGCTGCACGTGGGAACTGCACGCAGGGAGAGATCTGCAAGGCCTCCCTAAAAGCCCCAAGCCCTGCCTGTAGCCCAAGATGTATCCACAGAGTACCAAGGCACGCTTTACTTCTTCTGAAGTGCAGACAGAGAAACAGAGAGTGTGCTCAGAGCTTTGGGGGTGATAGTTGAGACATGATTGCTAACAAGTGGACAAGGCAAAATGTCAGTGGCCACGTGTCCTGTAAGTGGCCTCCAAAGGAGCAGAGAAATGAGCTGTTGGAATGTCAGTTCCTAATTACTCCTTTGTCTAATCCCAAGGCACTTTGGCAAGGCTCACCTGTGTCATTGCTAACTCACTCATCTCATGTGTGCTGTGGTCTCGTGCCACCAACTACTAAAGTTGCTGATTTTCCATGTCATTCTAGGTGGCCATCAAAAAAATTGATCTCCAAGGACTCATGATAGAAGACCTTTTAACTGAAATCAAAATCATGAGGATGAGCACGAGTCCCCATATTGTAAATTATTTAGACAGGTGAGTGATCATGGTCTCATCCCATGAAGGTTTGTTTCCATACTAAAAGCATGCAAGGTTAAAAACCCACTTTGGACACTGGCAGAAAAGAGAGCTGGTAATTATTGGGTAATTATTATTTCTCTACTCATCTCCAATGGATGGGAAGAGAGTGTATTTTGTCTGCATGAGTCTTCCCTGGCTTTCAAACACATAGTTGAAAAATTGTTCAAAAACCTGCATCAACCCTACCATACTCAGTCAATACCCTGTAAGCTCACTGGCTCCGTGTTGTCTCAGGATTGATTTTTAAGGTTTCTTTAATGCTGATGAAGCACCCTAGAGAGGATTTCCCTTGGATTGTTGCCCCTCTTTTCCATGGCTGTCCATGCCAGGAACACTAGGTGCTTATTTCCAGAAATACCCCGTGGGACAGGTTTTTCATCTTGGCTGTTATTAAACTGCACTTTTTGCCTGCTGGCCATCTAAAACATCTCCTTTTTCACAGATGTGCTGTTCTCCTTGAATGTGCACAGACTGCAAACAGTGCACAGCCTGGAGGGAATGTCTATTCCTTTCATTCTGTCCTTGTCACAAAGGGATCCAGAAACAAGAATCAAGCAAAGAAACCAACACATGCATGTTCACTGCATGGCCTTGTTCCCTTCTTTCAGCTACCTTGTGCATGAGGAACTCTGGCTGGTGATGGAGTTCATGGATGGAGGCACTCTGTTCGACGCTGTCAAGGCGTTTGAGATGACAGAAGATGAGATAGCGATTGTCAGTCGGGAGGTCAGTCAGGGATCCCAGCTGTGCTTCCCAGGGCTGGGGCAGGACTGTCTGGGAAAGGGGCTCAGAACAGGAGCCATTCCATGGGCCAGGCTTTGTTTCTGTGTCGCTGGAATGCTCTGGGCAAGCAAGAGCATCCCACGTGAACTGCCTGCCAGTGCCCCTGCACTCACTGGACTCTGTTCTTGTCCTCTTCTCTCCTGCTCTTGCATTCTCACTCTGGCTCTTGGATTTCCTCTTCTCCATCTTACCTCTCTAAACTTTGGCCTGCACTGCATTTCCTTGCCTGTAAAAGCAAAGGTGGTGGTGGCAGCATTTGAAAGGAACAGCAAAGAAAAAAGAGAGACTCATTTCTCTCAGTGCTCAGCTGAAAAGGTTAGCAGTGCAGCCAAAATGCTCTTGACTTCTGAGCACCTCCACTGCAGGAGCATCATCCTGGCTGGTTTGCAGGGCAGAGACTACACCAGCAGTTGCTGTTGCTCTTTGACAAGCTGACATGCCTTTCTTTAGAAGGGTGCTGCTCTGCCAGTGTTGGAGCAGCAAGCTCTTCCTCTCAATGGCACTGTCTTCTGCCATTCCTCCCCATTCCCCTGGAGAGGGAATCTTGGAGAGCTGTTTCCTTTCTTGTGTGATGAAATCCCATCCCTGATTTTTGCCCTCCTGTTTCTGGTTTCTCTCTCAGTGCCTCCAAGGACTGAATTACCTCCACTCCCACCACGTGATGCACCGAGACTTGAAGAGCCCCAACATCCTCCTCAGGACCGATGGCTCTGTCAAGCTGGGTCAGTATATTCTTGGTCAGGTGCAGCATTCCAGGGATGGGGGGGGTGTGGGGCTGCTTTGGAGTGACTGCCAGCTCCCCAAAAATGGTGCTGCTGGCAGTGCAGGGAGCCCTGCTGTGAGCTGACCACACGGTTGCAACGTGCACAGAGCTATGGCAGGGAACAAGCAGTCCAGAGTGGCTTTGCTCTGTGTGTGTCCCTTCCAGAGAGAGGGAGCTACAAGTCTAAAGCTTCAGGGCAACAAAAGCCACTGCTGGAGGCAGTGTAAAAAATGTGGGGGTTTTTGAAGTATCCAATGCCAAATTTCCTTGGCTAAAGTCTTGAGGAAAGAGAGCAGGGACTGTTGCAGGAGATTCAACAGCACATTCTCCAACTTCTACTGGGCAATTCTTTTGCTTGCTTTCCTAATTGCACAGGATTCAAATCAAAACAGTCTTTTGCTTTCTCCCCAGCTGATTTTGGCTTGTCTGCTCTACTCACCCCTGAGCAGAGTAGACGCAGCTCAGAGGTCGGCACTTACTGGTGGAGAGCACCTGAGCTGGTGAAAGGTCACCCATATGGCCCCAAAATTGACATCTGGGCCTTTGGGATTGTGGCCATTGAAATGGTGGAAGGAGAACCTCCTTATTATAATGAAACTCCTCACTCGGTAAGGTGTAAATACTCTCTGATCCCGCTGTCTTTCTCCCCCAGCCCACCTTCTGTGTGCCATTGGACAAAATCCCATTGCCATCTGCTGGAACTACTTCCACCACGGTCCCTTTCTGAAAATGTTCCTGCAGCACATCAGCATCTGCTGGAGTTTTGGTTGCATCACTGAGGGAACTCAAGCCTTACCCCACACAAACAATCTCCCTTCTCAGGCAACATTTGGCTTTGGCTTAGAAGTCGTTCCAGCTCTTTTGGCCACGTAGATGGCCCCACTAACAGGAAACAACCATCTTAGAACTGCTGTTCTCTTTCCTGAAATGAAGGGAAGAAGCCCAAACCCAACCAAGTTTCTAAAAGAGTGGTTTGGAGAGAAGAAACAAACAAAAAGCTTGATGACTTTTGTTTGATGGCAGCTGTGCTTTAGGGACCAACAAGCACTGCCGAGATGCTTTGCATGTAATAATTCTTGGAAATAGTAGAGTGAGTTAATAGAGCAAAGTCCCTCTTCCAAATAGCCTGCCAAGCTGGTCAGGTGCACCCTCAGAGAAGCAAACATGCTTTTGCTGATGTAGTTTCCACTAACAAGGTCAGTCAATGAAATCAGCTGCCAAGGCAAGATCTGCTGCATGTTGGAAAAGCTGTGGCTGCATTGGGCTTTGGGTTTTTGTTGGTCCAGGAAAGTCCTCTCTGCCTCTGTGCCACGGCAGAAACTGCCACTGCAGAGTGCAGCTTGAACAATGGGATGTGGGAGAGCAGTTCCAGAGGTGAAAGAAGCAGCTGAGAGACTGGTGTTTCCTTTTTCTCCAGGCTCAGCTCCTGATAGCCACCAAAGGGACCCCAGAGCTGCAGCAGCCCAAGCTCCTCTCCCCTTTGCTGCGGGACTTCCTGAGCTGCTGCCTGCAGACAGACGAGGCGCGGCGCTGGTCTGCCCAGGAGCTGCTGCAGGTAAAATGCCAAGGGGCTGCAGGGAAACAGTGTCCCAGGGATGGGCTCCTCCTCCACTCAAGTGCAAGGCATCAGATGAGCCCCCTCCTCCTCACCTCCACTCTTGGTGCTGTTCAAATGAAAACAGCCAGGAGTCCTAGACTGGGCTGGGCTGGCAGGGACCTGGAAAGCTCATCTGGTCCAAGTGCCCTGCAATGAGCAGGGGCATCTTGAAAGAGATCAGGATGCTCAGACCTGAAATCTTTCCAGGGCTGGGGCACTTAGCAGCTCTTGCAGCAAACTCTGCCACTGCTGCCCTACGGTTGGTCCTTAAACCTACTCTGACTCAATCTTCTTTTCATTTAAAAAATATTGGACAGTGTTGGGTTATTGTTTTGTTTGGTTTTTTTTTTGTTTTTTTTTTTTTTTTCCCTTTGTGCAGCATCCATTTGTAACACTGGCAAAGCCAACATCCAGCCTGGTGCCACTAATCATGATGGTGAAGGAGTGGAAGCAGGAGAGAAGAAGGAGACATCAACGTTAAAACTGTTTGCTCCATCACCAGTCCAGAGAATAATTATAGAGTAGGACTGCAGAACGGAATTCTATTTAGCATTTTTCTGTAGGATTATACTGTAGGATTTTAGCGTAGGATATTAGCATTAATTGTAAACAAATAAATTTTTTGAAATCTCAACTCCTTTCAAAGATTCCTCTTCTTCTGAGCCTCTGAGAAAGCTCAACATTTCCTTCTGAACTTAAGAGGTAGAAAATAACATTGAGGGCTTCTTTGGTACGGTTGGAAAGTGGGAAAGGCTCTTCTTCAGTCATCCTCTCCAGACCACAGTGCCTTTGGAATGTGGCCCATCCCGGTCCCTTTCCCGGGTCCTGCCCCTCCCGCCCCCGGAGCTGCCGCCGGACGCCCCCCCAAGATGCTGCCGGGGCTCGGGGGCTCCGTCTTGGCTCCGTCTGCCGGGGCTGGGGCTCGGCCTCCCCTGCGGGAGAAGGTGAGGGGGGTCCCCGGGGCTCGTGTCCCCCCCCTCGGAGCGCCCGGGACTCCCCCGTGTCCCCCCGTGCCAGGCTCGGCCCCTTTTCTCTCCCCACAGCTCCTGAGCCGGCTCCTGCTCCCCCTTGGGAGGGGCTTTGGGGAGCCCCCCCGGGAGCCCCTGGAATCCCCATTCCCGGGCACCGGGACCCCCCCGCAGCTCCTTCCCCGGCCCCGGGACCCCCCGCGCCCCCTTATCCTGCCCCGACCCCGCCCCGCAGCCCCTTGCCCGGGGATCCTCCTCTCCCAGCCCCGGCATCCCCTGTTCCCGTCAGCCCGGGGAGCCCCGGACCCCCATTCCCGGCCATGGGTTCCCCCTGCACCCCCTGACCCGGCACCGACAGCCCTGCGCCCCTTTCCCGGACATCCCGCCTCTCCCTGCCCCCAGAGCCTCCTTGGCCTTGGCCCACAGACCCCCTGGGCCCCTATTCCTGCCTTGCCCGGGACGCCCTGGGCCCCTCCTTTCCTCAGCACCGGGGACACCCGGGACCCCCATTCCCAACCATCCCGGGTTTTCCCACCTTTGGATGGGAGTGGGGACACCGGGGACCCTTGGAGCTCCCTTTCCTAAGCACAGGAACTGCTTTAACCCCACCCGTCCCACATCCATCCTTTTTATGCCCAACTCCCCTGAACCGCTGCTGGGGAGGGACTTGCTGCAGAAATTGGGAGCAGAAATTAAATTTAAAAAAGGGAAGGGTCCACAAAGAATTCCTGCACCTAAATTTGTCCAAGTCGCTGCACGTTTTATACAGGAAAAATTGGATGCAATCCCTGCCCAAGTGGAAAATGTGGCCAATCCAATAGTGGGGGCCAGGGGTGGCCCAGGAAGATCCAAGGCAGCAGAACCAGTGAGGATTGCACTCAAACCAGGAGCCACAGCAAAGGGAAGGCAAAAACAATTCCCTTGGAAATCAGACAACTGGAAGGGATTGGCACCTGCAACTAAAACATTCCTGCAGCACGGTCTGTTAGTGCAATGGGAGCCCAAATCCAACAGCCCAATTTTGGCCATTGAGAAAGCAGATGGGGAGAGTTATCCATTAGTACAAGATTGAAGAGCAATTAACAAAACACCGAGGACATAAACCCAATAGTGGCCAATCCCTACACCCTTCTGACCACACTGACAGACGAATTAGGGGGGTTTACTGTTGTCAGTGCCTTTTTCTGCATTCCTGGGCATGAAAACAGCCAGGAGCTCTTTGCTTTGGAGTGGGAAGATCCTGAGACAGGGAGGAAAACTCAGCTCACATGGACAGTTTTATCACAAGATTACAAGAACAGCCCCACAATATTTGAAAACCAGCTAATAAGAGAATTAGAGGACTGGAAAAAACAAGAACCAGAAGGAATTATTCTTCAATATGCAGATGACATCCTGAGTGCAGCCAAAACTAGAGATGGTTGCACACGACTTACCCTGAGTTTATTACACTTTTTGGGAGGGAGTGAGTCCAAAGTTTCTAAAGACAAAGCACAGATGGCCAAGGGAGCAGGAGTTTACTGGGGCCTGGAGATCTCCCGTGGACACGGGCAGCTGAGCAAAGAAGGGAAAGAAGCCACCTGTGGACTCCCAGAGCCCCACACTGGGAGAGAGAGGCAGCTTTCCTGGGAATGGGGGGGTGGTGTCCTTTGTGGAGGGCTGATTATGGACAGCTGGAAAAACCCCGACATGGGCCAGGAAAAGCAGCCGAGAAAAGAATTATCCTGTGGGCTGAGAACACCAGAGCAGCATTTCAACAGCTGAAACACTCTCTAGGGCCAGCCCCAGCCCTGGCACTGCCAGACTTAACTGAGCCTTTGGAACTTTTCACAGCCCACAGACGGAATCTGGCTCTGGGGGCACCAGCACAGCTTCGGGAATCCACGGAGGGCTGGGGCCACTTTTCCAGACAGACAGACAGACAATGTTCCCCAGGGCTGCCCAGGATGCCTGAGGGCTGTGGCAGCCACACTCCTCCTGATGCAGGAAGCCAAAAAACTCCTCCCTGGGCGACACACTGCAGTGTCTGTACCCCGTGCCCTGTTCCAGCTGCACTGGAACAAAAGGGGGGCACTGGCTACCTGGGAACCCGATGCTTAAACATCAAGCCCTGTTATTAGAGCAGGATGATGTTACCCTGAAAACAACTTCTGTTGTTGGCCCTGCCATGGTTTTGTCCTCCACCTTCATTGACAAGGAGCCTAAACAGAACTGTTTACAGACAATTGGAGAAGTCTGTTCCACTCGATGGGACCTGAGAGATGTGCCCCTGGAAAATCCAGATTGGGAGCCTTTTACAGGTGAGAGCAGCTTTATGAAAAACAGCCAAAGGATGAGGGGTTGTGCAGTGACCAGGCAGGATAAGGTGATGGAGGCAAAGGCCCTGCCAGCAGATGTGTCAGCACAGAAAGCTGAACTGATTGCACCAACCAGAGCCCTGGACCTGAAGGAAGGGAAAAAGGGAAATATAAATATCTGGACTGACTCTAAATATACATTTAGTGTTGTCCATGCCCATGGAGCCATCTGGAAAGAGAAAGGACTTCTGAACGCACAAGGCAATCAAATCAAACATGCTGAACAGGTACTTGCCCTCTCAGAGAGCATTAAAAACCACACAGAAGTAGCTTTCATGCCTTGCAGAGGTCACCAAAAAGGGAAAACCACTCCAGAACTGGGAAACTGCTTTGCTGATAAAGCAGCAAGAGGGATTGCAGAAAAAGGTATTCTCGCAGTAATTCCACAGAAAGAGATTAATTTGTCAGGGTTCAGCCCAAAATATGACCAGGCAGAGCACAAACTAATCAAGTTTCTCAAAGCTGAGATGACAGAAGGTGAGTGGGCTGTTACACCACAAATCAGGTTGTAGTCCCACCCCTGATCCTGCCAGAGCTGGCTCAAAGAGAACATGAAAACACACATTTGGGTGTTGAAAACGTTCTGAAACAGCTGAAAAAGGCAGTAATAGGAAAGGGAATGACTGACATGATACAATCAGTAGTGAGCACATGTGAAATCTGCTGGAAAAACAACCCTGACACCAGGAAAAGAGTTGTATTAGGAGTAACAAAAGCAGGGGATCTTCCTGGAGATTACTGGCAAATAGATTTTGTGGAGTTACCAGGCAAAGAGGGATAACATTAGTCCCTGCGAAATACTATATGGCAGAGCAGATCAGATCCCACATATTTTTGGTGAAATTCCCTTGAAAGGGGAAACTTGATTTCTAGAGATGTCTAATGGTTTTAGATTGCACTTTGCAGCAGCTCCAGACTTACCTGGTGCTGACCAGACCCCCAGGACTGGACACAGCTGTGCATCCATTCCAGCCTGGAGACTGGTCTGTGTCAGTGGTGGGACAATGATCCTCTACAAGCCAGTCCTGCTGACCACTCTCACCACGGTCACCATTGCTGGCAAAGGACCTGGATTGGCTATTCCAGAGCTAAGAGAGCTCCTGCTCCTGGAACAACTGTAAAAACACAGACTGAGACTGATGCAGACAAAAACATGCTTTAAATGATTTCTCCTCTGTACTTAAAGAACTGTGCACAATAATCATTCTTCTTCTTTGCATGATACCTCACTGTACAAGACAATGCTACTGTTAGATGTTTATTACTGGTGTTTAGGGTTTTTTTTATGGCTAGATATTTATCTCTGGTTAAACGTTCATTACTGCTAGCTGTTCACTATTGTTAGTTACTTATTTGTGATTGAATACGTATTATTAGTAAATATTTAGGATAGAGACTCAACAAGGAAAAGGCCTTGTCAAGCCTCTAAAGGGGGGAAATGATGCCTGAAGGTTTAGTTTTCATATTTGCAGATTCTGTGCTGCCCAGGGATGCAGTTCTGAGCCTCATATTCAGTGCCAGTCAGCTCTTCACAGAGCAGGGACACAAAACAAATCCTTTTTCTGCACAGAACCAAGGACACCTTTCAGGCCCAAAATCACAAACAAGGGTGCACTGAAGGGAGGAACAAGAAGGATGAGACCTCACAACCTGAAGCTGTAATTGGACAAATAAACCCCAATATGCAAATGGACCAAAACTTATAAAAGTGTCAGATCTGGTGACTGGGCAGCCATTTTTTGTGCCTGTTCTTGGTCCACCCGGGGTGCAGCCTTGGTGGGGCTCCTGTCCTGCCCAGGGTGGATCCTGGATTCAATAAATCCCTACTTTATTCTCTGTCCCTGCCCAGTCTCTGTTTCAGGTCAGCCTCCCAAGGCATCAGCACGGCCTGGCCCAGGGACACTGAGCTCCAGCACTTTGGGCTGCTGTGCCCGGGCTGCTGCCCTTGGGCTCCCAGCACAGGCCAAGGGGGGACAATCCCCTCCAGAAACTGTTGTTGGCTTTAAGCTTTGCTCTGGAACATCCCCAAGGAGCCACCTGCAGGGGCTGGAGCCCGGCCGGGTGCCCGGGGCCACCAAAGCCGCTGGGGCAGTGCCCTCCTGCCCCGGGCAGGGCAGAGAACACCCAAGGAAAGGCTCCTGCTGGGCTCAGGGCAGGGACAGGGCACTCCCCTGGCGCTGCCACGGGCACAGCAGAGCCGGCCTGGGGACACCATTGGCATTGATGGCCCCTGGAATCCCAGCAGGGATTGCTCCTCACCTCACTGCTCTCATTGCATTGGTCATCCATTCAAATCATTTCCCCATGGAATTCCCATGGCAGTGGGCTGGGGGGGAGATCCAGCCATGGAATTCTCACCTGACTGGGATGACAGTGAGATCCAGCCATGGAAATTCCATGGGAATTCCTGCATTCCCTGGTCTCCCCATTTCTGAATCCCACATTCCCATGGGAATTCCCTTTCCCTCCCACACCCGCCTTTGTGCTCCAGAGCCTCCCGACCATATCTGATGTCTTTTGGGGCCCTTCCACACAAGTGTGTCCCAGGTAATGCTTCATCTGCTCCACCAGGATCCCTTTGGATTTCCAGCACCTCTGGGTGATCCAGTGGCACCGTGGGACACTGCAAAGCTCCTGGATCCCAGATGGAAGGAGATGAAATCCCACCCGTCGTAGCCGTACCGGTGGGATCCATGGATTCTCCATTGGACAGGAGGTCACAGCTGGAAACCACCTGCACCGTGTGGAGACCTGGGAACGAGGAGAGAAGGGACCCATGGAGTCGTGTCCAGCCCCACAGAGCCCCTTGGAGCTGCCTGGATTCCCATTCCAGCCCCACAGATCCCCCCCATCCCCAGAGCTCCCATTGCAGCCCCTCAGAGTTCTCCATTCCCACAGATCCCATTGCAGCCCCTCAGAGTCCTCCATTCCCTCCATCCCCTGGTTACCCCAATGTCCTGGGTCTGGTTATCCCAATATCCTGTCTCTGCCTATCCCAATATGCCAGGTCTGATTATCCCACAAAATTTTATTGTTGACCTTAAAAAATTTCATGTTAACATTAAAAAATTAAATATTTACCTTTAGTAATTCCAGCAAATCCCTTCCTGCTCGATGCAGTAATCTATGAATGCCCGACTGTTTCTCAAACTTGTATTTTAATGTTTTAAAAAATATGATTTTTCAGATGGGCCAGTTTCTTCTACTACTGTAACATAAACATCTTCTATAGGTACTAAAGCCTTGTTCAAAGCAGAGTATGTTGCTCCAGTGTCAACTAAAAATTTTACTAATTTGGCTGCTCCCTCAATATCCCAGCTCTGGCTATCCCAATATCCCAGCCCTGGCTATCCCAATATCCCAGCTCTGGCTATCCCAGTATCCAGCTCTGGCTATCCCATATCCAGCTCTGGCTATCCCAATATCCCAGCAATGGCTATCCCATATCCAGCTCTGGCTATCCCAGTATCCCAGCTCTGGCTATCCCAATATCCCAGCCCTGGCTATCCCAGTATCCCAGCTCTGGCTATCCCAGTATCCAGCTCTGGCTATCCCATATCCAGCTCTGGCTATCCCAATATCCCAGCCCAGCTCCCGCTGCCATCCCCGGTGTCTGCGGCTCCATCCGGCCCCGCTCGCTGTCCCAGCGCTCGCAGGGGGTCCCGTCCCCGTCCCCACAATCCAGGACTGGGGGACCCCCGGGCCGGGCTCCGACAGCGCCACTTCCAGGGACTGCAGGGAGTGGGGAACTGGGGGGACACGGAGATTTGGGGGAGCTGGGGGGCTGAAAGTGGGAGTTTGGGGATCCAGGGGGGTCAAGGGGCCAAGGAAAGTGGGGACTGGAAGAGCTGGGACAGCTGAAGGAGGTTCAGGGGCTCAGAGTCAAGGAAAGGGGGTGCAGGGACTGGGAGAGGTGGGATGGGGTGTCCAGGGAATCCTGTGCCCAGCAAAGGGGGTGCCAGGGCTCCTCAGTGTGAGGAAAGGAGGGGCTGGGAAATGCAGGAATGGGGGTCCAGGGGTCCCAGGGAGAAGGAAAAGGGGGGTCTGGGGGCTGGGAGAGGCGGGGTGGCCGGGAAAAGGTTGTGTTGGTGCCGGATCAGGGGGTGCAGGGGGGTCTCAGGGCAGGGCAAAGGGGTAAAAGGGCACCTGGGTTCTCAGGAATGGGGGTGCAGGGGGGTCTCAGGGTCAGGGAAATGGGGAGCAGGAACTTGGAGAGGCAGAAGGGAGTTCCAGGGGGTCTTTGAGCCCAAGAAAGGGAAGTTCAGGGTTTCCCAAAAAAGGGGGGGACCAGGGTGGGGACACTCAGAATGTTCAGGACGGGGGAGTTAAGGGGGTCTCTGGTTTGGAAGAAAGGTGGGGCTGGGGGCTGGGAAAGGCAGGAATGGGGGTCCAAGGCATTCCACACCTTCCCAAAGTCAAGCACATGGGAAATCTGGAGGCTGGGAGCCATGGGATGGCCGGGAAAAGGGGAGCAGGGGGTGCTGGTGTTCAGAAATGGGGGATTCAGCGGGTCCCTGTGCAGGATAAGGGGAGCAGGGGGGTCCCGGGGCCGGGAATGGCGGGTCAGGGTCCCGGGGCCGGGGGTCCCACTCCCCCTGGCCCCCCCAGGAGCGCCCCCAGCCCCAGCCCTGGAGCCATCCCGCTGCTCCTGCTCACTCCCAGCAGGATCCCAGTAGGATCCCAGTACAGCCCAGTCACTCCCACTCCTGGCATTCCCCCCGAGCCCCCGGGGATCCGGGGGATTCCTGGTGCCCACGGCGCTGCCCAGGTCACCAAGAGGCGCCGGGAACAGGAGGAGATCCAGGCTGAGGAACTGACAAATGCCCTGGGGCACTCCTGCCTGGAATGGCTCCGGAAATGTGTCAGATATGGGCGGGAGGCACTGGAGCATAAAGAGGGGGAGGGCAGAATTCCCGTGGGAATGTGGGACTGGGAAATGTGGGATTTGGGAGGGAAAAATTTGGGAACATGGGAATTCCCGTGGGGCCTCCAAGGATGGACCCCACTGCTGTCCCATTCCCATGGGAATTCTGTAGCTGGATCTCACTGCCATCCCATTCTCATGGGAATTCCATGGGCAGATCCCATCCCCATCCCACTGCCAGGGAAGCTCCAGTCCAGATCCCCCCCAAACCCATCCTGGGGGTCGCCCTGTTCTTTGCCCTCCCCACCCCCCACAAGACTCCTGGGGGTCCCCCCATGACCCCCCCGGCCCCCCCAAACTCCTCCTGGGTCCCCCCTCATCCCCCCACGGGGATTCCTGGGAGTCCCCCCGTGTCCCCTCCCCCAGGACTTTGGGGGTCCCCCCGACCTGTCCGTGCCCCTCCCCCGTTTCTGCCCCCCTGTGATGGTGGGGGGTGGGGGCCGAGTGCTGGTGCCCCCCTGCCTGCAGCAGATCCAGCGCTGGGGGCACTGCAGGGGCTCCCTGGCCATTTGGGCTCCCCTGGGATTTGGGGTGACCCCCCGGGCCCCAGGATCTCCCTGAACACGCTGACGCTGCCCGGGCACAGTGAGAAGGTTCAGACCCGGCTCGGGGTCCCAGCTCTGTCACCGGCCCCGCCCAGGGACCCCCAAACCCTCCCGGGACCCCCAAATCCCCCCTGGGACCCCCAAACCCTCCCGGGACCCCCAAACCCTCCCGGGACCCCCAAATCCCCCCTGGGACCCCCAAACCCTCCTGGGACCCCCAAACCCTCCCGGGACCCCCAAATCCCCCCTGGGACCCCCAAATCCCCCCTGGGACCCCCAAACCCTCCCGGGACCCCCAAATTCCCCCTGGGACCCCCAAATCCCCCCTGGGACCCCCAAACCCTCCCGGGACCCCCAAATCCCCCCTGGGACCCCCAAATCCCCCCTGGGACCCCCAGCCCCCCCCGGGGCTCCGCTGCCGGAATCACCGGGAGTGGTGTTGCCCTTTGAAGGGGAGTTTTCCTGGGAACCCAAAACAGGCACCTCTTCAAGCGGCCATGGCAGAGAGAATCCCAAAAATCCACCCCGGGGGGGCGGGGGGCAAAACATCCCCCAGAGGGGCTTGGAATGGGGGTCCCCTATAAAATGTCACCTGCCGGGGGTGATGAGGTGCTCCCAGCACAGCCCAGTCACTGCCAGTCCTGGCCTCCCCCTGGGCCCTCTCTGCCTTCCGACCTTTCCCGGCTCCATCCCCGCTCGTCCCGCGGGCTGCGAGGGGTTCGGGAACGGGGCAGGAGGAGGAGGGAGGGAGGAAGAGGCGGAGCGGCCGCGGGAAGCGGGAGGAAGAAGAGCAGAGGAGGGAGCGGGCGGCTCCAGCGCTCCCTGAAGCCGCAGCAGCCCCGGGACCATCGGCCCCATCCCGCAGGTGCCCGGGGAGGGGGAGCTCGCCCCAAATATCCCGGGTTTGGGCTCCCTGGGCTTGGGGTTTTTGCGGGGATGTTTGGAGCTGGCAGGGCTCCAAAGGCGAGGCGCAGATGGCCCTCGGGGGGACATGGGGGGGTCCCCGGGAGGTGGTTTTGTTTGTTTGTTTGTTTGTTTTGGTTTTGTTTTGGTTTGGTTTTTTTTTGGGTTTGTTTGTTTGTTTGGGTTGGGTTGTTGTTTTTTGGGGAGGAAGGAGGTTTATTAGTAACCACACACCCCCGTGTGGTTCCAGTTTCCTTGGCACTCCCAGTATGAGCCAAATCATTCCCAATTATTCCCCAGTATGGTACAATTTGCCCCCAGCAGGGTCCCAATTGCTCCCAGTTCCTCCTTCTTTCGTCTGCTGTGTTCCCAGTTCTCCCAGTTACCCCTAGAAAACCCCCATCACTCCCAGTATGATGCCAGTCTCTCCCAGCAGGGCCCCAGTCACTCACAATTGCTCCCAGTTCCCACCAGCACATTCCCAGTGGCTCCCAGTGTGATCCCAGTCACCACCTGCATGGTCTCAGGCACTCCCAGTATATCCCAGTTGCCCTTGTAGTCATTGCCAGGCACTCCCAGTTCCCTCAGCATGGTTCAGTTGCCCCCAGTTTTATCCCAGTCCCTGCCAGAACCTCCCAGTTGTCACCAGTATGCATCCTGTCATTCCCAGTTTTTCCCAGTGTGTTCCCAGTTGACTCTCAGTATGGCTCTGGTGGCTCCCAGTAACCCCAGTCAGGGTCCCATCACAGAATCACAGAATGTGTAGGTTGGAAGAGACCTTCAAGATCATCGAGTCCAACCCAGCCCTGACACCTCAACTGGATCAGGGCATTGAGTGCCACATCCAGTCTCTTCTTAAACACATCCAGGGATGGTGACTCCACCACCTCCCCGGGCAGACTATTCCAGTATTTAATCACTCTTTCTGTGAAAAACTTCTTCCTACTATCCAACCTATATTTCCCTTGTCACAGCTGAAGACTGTGTCCTGTCCTTCTGTCAGTTGCTGCCTGGACAAAGAGACCAACCCCCAGCTGTCTGCAACCCCCCTTCAGGAAGTTGTAGAGAGTGATAAGGTCACCTCTGAGTCTCCTTTTCTCCAGGCTAAACACCCCCAGCTCCCTCAGTCGTTCTTCCTCTGGCTTGTTTTCCAAGCCCCTCACCAGCCTCGTTGCCTCCTCTGGACACGTTCAAGCGTCTCAAGGTCCTTCCTAAACTGAGGGGCCAGAACTGGACACAGCACTCAAGGTGTGGCCTCACCAGTGCTGAGTCCAGGGGAAGAATGAGCTCCCTGCTCCTGCTGGCCACACCATTCCTGATCCAGGCCAGGTGCCATTGGCCCTCTTGGCCACCTGGGCACACTGCAGGCTCATGTTCAGCCGCTGCTGAGCAGAACCCCCAGGTCCCTTTCTGCCTGGGCACTGTCCAGCCACACCATCCCCAGCCTAGAGCACTGCAGGGGTTATTGTGGCCAAAGTGCAGGACTTGGCACTTGGACTCATTAAACTCCATCTTGTTGCACTCTGCCCACCCATCCAACCATTCCAGGTCTCTCTGCAGAGCCCTCCCACCTGCCAACAGATCAACAAATGTTCCCAGCTTAGTGTCATCTGCAAATTTACTAATGAAAGACTCAATACCCTCATCCATGTTGTCAATACAAATACTGAACAGAGCTGGCCCCAGCACAGACCCCTGAGGAACACCCCTGGTGACTGTCCCCAGCTGGATGCAGCACCATTCCCCACCACTCTCTGGGCCTGGCCATGCAGCCAGTTCCTAACCCAGCAAAGAGGGCTCCTGTCCAAGCCCCGGGCTGCCAGCTTATCCAGGAGTGTGCTGTGGGAGACAGTGTCAAAGGCGTTGCTGAAGTCCAGACAGACATCCAGAGCCCTTCCTGCATCCACCAGGCAGGTCACCTGGTCATCAAAGGAGACCAGGTTGGTCAAACACGACCCACCTCTCCTAAACCCGTGCTGGCTGGCTCTGACACCCTGGCCATCCTGTAGGTGCTGTGTGATGACACTCAATATAAACTGCTCCATTACCTTTACCAGGTACTGAGGTCAGCCTGACTGGGCTATAATTACTGGGATCCTCCTTCCCACCCTTCTTGTGAATGGGTGTCACATTGGCAGCTTCCAGTCACCTGGAACCTCAGCAGTGAGCCAGGACTGTTGGTAAATGATGGAGTTGAATAATGTTTTAATGTTTGGGAAAGTTGTATCACAACTGTGACCAAATTCGAAGTTTTAAGAACAAAAACCAAATCTCATTATGTTGATTTGTTAACATGATGATGGAATTCTGATACCATGACAACTTTTGTTGCATGCAATATTAATCCAGATAACAGTTAAAAAACACTACTATAAGATTAAAAAAAACACCTGACAAACTCTACTATATCAATGACTCAGATGTAAAACATCAGATACCTTTCCATCCAGCAATGACCCAAATTATTCAAAATGTCATTCTGACTCCTTTTTACACAGCTTCTTACTTTTGCATGCCACCTGATAATGAGCTACTCAGGAAAGCAAGGAGGTAGCTCAAAGAATGTGTTGCAGAAAGAATAAAGATGTCATTAGCCATGAAAAAGCAACAGAAATTATATTAGTGCTCTAAGATGTCTCAAGATGACCTGTATTTTAGCCTTGACTCACTGCACCAAATCCTGAATTCCAGCTATTGATCTGGGAAAATGAAATTAAAACCACTAAAGACAAATCCTCTCTTCTCCAAAAAGGAAACAACCAAGCCCAAACCCTAACACATAATAACACTCCAACACTCACCTTAAATTTTCTGTAGTATCAACAGACAGAGTTAAGTTATTTAACATTCTCTTAACTTAGTTAATGTTCTGTTAATTCCTGTCCTGTTCATCCAAAACTGATACGATTATTTATTCCTCTTCTACCTACCCAATAAAAAATGCAAGTTATGGACTGAGTTGCCTTTGTCCCCTATTTCTTACTGATTTATTCAGCATTCTTAAAGCTTTCTGTCACACTTCAGAAGAGTTTGACACATATTTGGAATTTCTTGGGTGTATTTTGTCTTTCCACTAGGATATTTCTAGTCCACATATTATGTGTGTTCAACACATCTCATGTATCTGAGACACAACAGTATCACTGTTAACTGTAAATATATGAATGTGTACTTATTTCCAGCCAAGAAATCCCAAAGAACAACATGCCATCTTAGGGAATTAGGAATGGGATGATATTTTTCTGGCTACAAAGCACCATATACACAGAGCAACATATTACACTTTATCTCAAAATAACAGTGGCAGAGAACTGAACCATTTGTGCCAAGCAACTCTCCAGCTGAGTAGAGTTAGAGAGAGTGAAGACAGCCATGTAAATCTCTACCCAGAAAGCCTTCAGAGAGGAGCACAGGTATAGGTTGCACTAATTGCTAAGGTTCCTGAGGTTCCAAGTAACAAGGCACAACACGGTGAGAGAACAGACAGGGTGGAAAGAAAGTCTGTCATAAAGTCAGTTCAGTGATGCTCAAGAGTAGTCTTGGGCTACATGTATATGCATTTGTCTGTCTGTACCTTGCGTGTGATCCTCTCTGTTGTGAAAAAAGTAATAACTCCACCAGCCCTAGGGAAGATTAGTCAAACAATAAGAGAAAGACAATCACTTTTCCCCACTATAGGTGGCACCATCAGCTTGAAGGAAGGCAATATTTTTGTCATTGCTTCTGCAGAATCCAAATTTTCCTCTGACACTCTGTATGGTCAGCAATTGCCTTATTATCAGTGCTCAAAGAGTAGAAGAGAAGCTGTAGAACTGTTGAAAATACATGAGCCATAGACAGGGACCAAATGAATGAATGCTATGTATAAAGCATGAGATTTGACAGATCTGTAGACACTGCTGCTAAATGATTCACAACCTTAAGAGAACCAAACTGACAACTTCAGCAGTCTTTCTGAGAAATACTACTTTTGTCAGCCAAATTTCAAGAATTTCTAAAGCCTTTCTAAAAAAAAATGAGTAGAGTTCCTCAAGACCAAACAATAGTAAGAGCTACATGAGTAATACTTCAGGATTAAAAAGGTAAAAAAACAAATTTAAAGGTAAAACCTTAAACATGACAGATTTAAATCCACTTAGCCAATAACCAGAGGGCGATAATAAACATAAACAGAAAAACATAAATAAAAAAGCTCCATCCCTCTGGCTCTTTGGGTTAAGGCTTAATAAAACTGAGATGACAGCAGAACTAGAACAGTTACTCATCGCTAAAGGCAAAGTTATGTATGTTAAAACAACAGTCAAAATGCCATCACCTAAAACGTGTCACAAGCAATGTTCCTCAGCAACTGGTTTTATAATCCACTCTACTGAAAGGGGCTTCTCTGAGTGCAGCAATGCATAAAACATCTCCTAAATTGTGAGCTAGCATGACAGCTTTGTTACCACGGGCAGTATTTGCTTGCATATGAGGGTAAGGGCTGTAGATACTGGGAGCACGTGGTTCTTTAGATACCTGCTTTTGAAAGAGTGTCTCAGTCTGTTGTCTCTAGGCAGAAAGGCTTATGAATATATTTGCCAAGACTAATAAAAGAAAAAAAGGAAATAGTCTTTCATTCCATGTTTAACTACTGATACCTTTCCCTAAAACAGAATATTAACATGTAAGAGTCCCAGCTAATCTTGTATTTAGAAATGTGCATGGAAATATGCATGCCTTTGAAATCCAGATTGCCTCTCCTTCCTTCAACATCAAAAGCAGAAACAGAGCCCCAATTTAGCATTGGATTTGGTGCATTTATATGCATTATTTATACTTGCTATCTCTGGGAATCAATATGTCACTCCTTCAGCCAATCAAACATCCAGATCACTTTTCAATGAACCCTTCCTGCCATGATTCAGCTGACAAGAACACAGCTGCATTCAAATTTAAGGGACATCCTAGGTAAATGCTTGCTTGAAGACCTATGCAGAGAACTGGGGAAATTATGCTAATTGCACTCACAGCAATCACTTCTGCCCATCTTCAACTTTAGGTAAAACAGTCAAATATTTCCATTTTTAATGAAAAAAAGAGTAAACAAGGCAAGTGAACAGAATAACAAGAATTAATTCCTAGAATATAACTAAACCCACTCTAAACCCATTTCAGAGTCTTTCCCTCTGGAGAAGCAAATGTTCATCCAGCTCGTTGCTTTCCCTTCACCCCAGTAACCACCATTCAAAGTTTGACACAAAAGTGTTCTAGAGATAGCAAGGTCTGACTTCAGCAGAATTGATCTGTTGATGCAACTCACCTCAGCCACTTGCCCATAATTTTTTGCAAGCCATCCTCACGCCACCATTGCCATTAGCAGCTTCCATCAGTTATGCCTTGCATCCAAAGCTTGTCCAAACCTTGCAGAGTCCCATCTGAATTTCTTCTTTCTTTTCTAGACTGTTTCCTTTCCACATTTAGATGAGTGGCCTACAGTTTTTCATTTTTCTTTTTGCTAGAAACGCATCTTAAATATGTCACTGCATCTTGAGCAATGCAGTAACGTTTCAGGCCTTTTGCCAATCCTTTCACTGCATCTCCTCCTCTTCCCTAGATACATCAACTGTATCTTCCATCACCACTTCTCTTCCAGTCTCCTTGGGAGAGCTGAAGACAAATTTTGCTTTTTGCTCCATCAGCTTGGTTCCAAGTCTTTCAGCCATTGCTCTTAAAACATTTATCCCTCCTTTTGTCATCCAGGGCTTCCACATGAAGGAGACCAATGTGCTGCAGAGAAAGCATCTGGTTCAACAATCCATGTGCATTTGCATTCATATCCAGATTCCTAAATATTTTTTCTAAAACAAAAAGACTATTTTTATTAGGTATGAACAGACTAATCCCTGCCTGGCTCATTATGAACTTGGAATGACCCTCTTTCACCCATTAAGTCTTCTTCATTTTTACATTGGTCAAAATAAAATAGGTATACAAAAGCGTCTTCAAGAATTCAGATAACTTGTTTGGTGTGATAACTGGTTAAAACGCTGACACCCGTTTCTGTCACTAATATGATAATTCCTGTTTTATTGAGGAAACAGAAATACAATTCTTTAAAGCCTGTTTCAAAAGGTAGTGAAGTTGTGAAAGGTAAAGAAGAAGCACTGTATAATCTGTAAAAGCATTTAGGAATGGAAGAACATGCTCTTTTGCATAATAGAATTCCTATTCAGTATTAGGAAAAAGCAACTATTTCTATGAACTTTTAAATTTTTCATTCATCAGTATTTCCCAGTTATCACATAAACAGGCTAGCAAGATTTCTAATTGAGAAAATTATGTATTAATTACCATTAGTTACACATTTCAAAGACATGTGTAACTACTGGTAATTAGTTATTATTAGTTATTATTAGTTATAGTTAATGGTAATTAAAGACAAAAGTAAATATTTTGGCTTATTTTAAGTTCCTGAAATGGCAATGGGATAGAGGAAACACTGGAGAAAAAAAAAACAAAACCAAAAACTTAAGCCAAAAAGGAGGGTTTGAGGGCAGGGGGAAAGGGTAAGATCATTGCAACCCAAACTGCCATCAAAAACAAGCCAACTTTGCCAGTTGTTGGCAATGGTATGGAATAACCAGTTTAGTAACCATTATTTGATGTTTATCATCAGAGACTCAAAGGAAAATTCACCATGGATATTTGAATCTCCTTTTGTTTCTCTTAAACTTGTCAGTGAAGAAACATACCTCACATTTTTAGCCACCATCAACACAAAGATAAAATTGAATACATCCAGCTCACTCCTAGCAAATGCAATCTTGAGAACAAATGTTCCTTCTCTTCCATACATGTACATTTATCCCTGGTGACAGCAATACAAAAAAACGCATTTGAGCATGCTTACGGAAGCAAGAACAAATTATTTAGTAAGCAAAGTTAAAAGCTATCTAATATGCAAAATTGCCTTGTCTGAATCACATACAAAAGCCATTTTAAAAACTAGCAATATAAAATATGCCTAGGTTTCCACACATAAGCACAAACAGGAGCACTGGCTAATTGTACATATACATATTTATCTTTGCATGTGGAAGTTTGTTGAGAGTTTTCTTTTTCTGCAATAAATTTAAATATATGACACAATATTCAATTATGATATACTTGGTTACAAGGACTACAGTAGAATTGTGCCTTGTACATTGAAGTTATGAGACACACAAGATACCAATTCGGTAAGCTGAAAAAGATATAACAAAAATTGGCGCTTTTTTTTTTTTTTTTTTTTTTTTTTAACAGCTGTGTGAAGGAAGCAGCAAACAGATTTATTTGCTAATAAATAAATTATCTACTGATGGTGGGGGAAAGAGTATTGACTTAAAGAACAACATCACTAACAGCAGTCATTTCTTCTAGACAAAAACAGAATTTCAAACCCTTATTATTGCAAAGAGTCCAGGAAGCAAGCCTGTTCCCAAAATTATTTATGCCAAATAGAAAACTATTCCACTACAGCCAAATTTCATAAAAATGGAAATTTAAAAATCACAATTTGAGATGTACATTTTTCAATAAAATAACCTGACATGTTTAAAAATACCTTCCTTTTAAAAATATAAGGACATAAACATTCATTTGGTTACAAAAATGCAAGACAAAATAAGGACCGGTTCACATTTCCCCAGCTAGAGAACTACAAGCAAAAAACACAAGTATGTGTCTGTGAAAGGTTGACAGGTGTTTCCCATTTTCTAGTTCAATTTAAGACAAATTTTTTGCACAAAGCTCTCTCCACCAGTTTATTCTTTCATTTTTCACCCTCATATATAAACCAACATCCTTGACCTTACTGGTTATGTTCTGTCCAATTTCCTAAGCCAGTGGTCTGGAACTGGGGAGCTGGATCCTTACTTCTGTAATAAGTTTCTAACAAATAGGTGAATCAAGTAATAGTAACTCATTAGGTGAATTAATCCCACACTTTACAGAAATCTATTAGAAGAACTCTGTAAATTTTGTTGCCATGTAAATTAATACATATCATCCTGGGCTTAATCCTTGTCAGCTGAGAAACAGGAATATGGGCTGGACTTTGGAGCAACACCATTCCAGTGGTCATGCAGGACTAAATGCTCTTCACATTTCCTTCTTTCTAGAAGGATTTAATCTGAGAGGCATGCACAATGGATGTTTCATGCACACTTCAAGAATTAAGCATTTTAAAACTTTTCAGACACAAATGCTTCTGTTTCCCAGGGGCTGGAGTACTTCTTTTATCCAATAGCCCAGTGGCTAAATCACTTTTTTGGGAAAGCACTGAACAATGTTGTCTCTTCAGCCTGAGGAGGCTGAAATATACAAATTTCCCTGCTGAAAGTACATCCCTGGCATACACAGAGTGTCTAGTGTGACATAATTCACCTTCCTGCTAAAGCCACACCACTGAGCAAACCATGATTTGTCATTTACTGGACCAGAAACAGAACTGATTCATGGCATGACTGTAACCCTCTCCCCCTGGGGATAAAGGTGTCCTCTTGGGAAAATACCTCAACCTCTTCACCCAGATTTTCTGCAGAATCTCATTCAAATGAGCAAGCATATGACAGCAGTGTGCTGTCAACATATACTAGATCTTACTTAGGTCTGTATGAGGTCAAGAGCTAACTAAGCTTGATCTTAACAGTCAAAAATATAAGCTGAGTGTGTAATACTACAGCTAATAATACAGTTACAAGAAAGAAAAATGAAGGATTCATAAAGTGATACTGACCACTAAATGTAAAAGAGCCCTCAATAGTCTCATTCTCAAATCACAGTGCTTGTGGTAGGTTGACCACAGCTGCCAGGTAAATCACTTAACCCCCAAGAGAAAAGGGGGAGAGAATTGGAAGGGCAAAAAGTACATAAAGGGTCAAGATACAGACAGTTGAATAAGTGATGAAAAAGAAAGGAAGAAAAGCAACTTCTCACTAGTGGATTCATGCCCAGCCAGAGTGATGCCCCAGAAACAGCTATCCTGGAAAAAACTCTCCCCCTCTTCCTACACCCCTCACCCAAACTCACACATTTTATTGCTAAGCATAACATCATATGCCATGAGACATCCATTTGGTCAGCTGGGGTCAGCTGTCCCAGCTCCATCCCCTCCTAGCATCTTGCCCACGCCCAGAGTTCTCACTGAGGTGGCAAAGTGAGAAAGAGAGAAAGCCTTGATGCTGTGCAAGGACTGTTCATCAATAGCAAAAACAGTGATTTGTTACCAACATTGGTTTGGTCACCAGCCTAAAATACAGCACTGTGTGGACTGCCATGAAGAAAATCAGCCAAAGTTTCCACTCTCAGCTGAACCCAGTACATGCTGAATCAGCTCAGACTTCCTTCACACTCCTTTTAATTTCCAGGCCTCTCCATTTGTCTTCTTTCACAGAACTAAATGTGCAAACAAGCAGAAACACCTTAGCATCCTCAGCTCAGGAAACAGATTTTTCTCTCCCACTTATGAAGATTTGGATGTTTAGGAGCTGGCTTGAGATGCTGCATCCAGCTGCTATAAATCAAGATTTCCTTTTAGTAATTTCCCCTGTTATTCAGCCAGTACCCGTGGGAGCACAGGGATGCCATGAGATGAGAAATACTAACATGTGGAAAAGTTAAAGGTGTATTAGCACACCTGCTGCTATCACGACAGCACACGGAGAGCAAATGAACTCATTTCTTCACTTTCCATATGGGTATAAATAGTCCATTCGGGGGGAAAAGTATATATCTCTAAACAGAAGATTAATATGTTCTAGGAAGGCTATACTTTATAGGAGGGACAAGGAAAGGTCTCATTCTGAACTAAATGAATACCTATAGAAAAATCACTTGTCTCCAAACCCTGAGAGTATTTACAGTTGGAAACAACACTGCACCTTCCAACATTCAACTTACTTGTAGGGTACCCCAAGACCTTGCTAAGTGCATCCTACAGCTGCAAAACATGACAAGTTATTTACACCGTTACAAAATGTTCCACAACAGTTGCAGCTTAACAGCAGTGACTCAAATCTGTCAGCACAGGCTGCAGAACAAATGCTCACCCCAGCTCGGTTCCTTCAGAGGCATTTTGGCACTGCCACCAGGCTGACAGCTGCTCTGGCTGGGGGTTTGTAGCACATAAGGAAGCCTTGCGTGGCACCAGCACATCCCAATGGGAGCAGGGACAGCCCTCCTCCCTGGAGGAGGAAGGAGAGAGCATTGTCACACACAGCTGATCTCTGCTTGCTCCACCAGCCCTAAGGCGTTTTTAATACCAGAGGGAAAGGCACCCCAGCCTGTGACACAGAGTTATTTACAGTGGTAACTTCCCATGGCTGCAGCCAGCCAGACAAGCATGGCACAGATCTGCTGTTTGCTTGTCATTCCTAAGCAAGCTATGGCTGGATTAGATCTACAAGTGTATTCTAACTCCATAAACAATAAGCCCCCTTTCACCTCTTGCCAAAGAGGAGAACCAGGAAGACTGCAGTTAGTAATCATTCTGGCATACATCTGCAGAAGGGACTTCCTCTTTCAACCTAGAAATCTTTCCTGGATTTCAGTATCTTTTTATAGAAGATATGACATAGACTTCAACCCATGTGATGCTACTGTGCTATTCAAGCGAATTTGAATTTTTCAAGTATGATTTCCTGCTACAAGCTACCATGTATTTCAAGATATATTGAGGATGTACCCATCATTCCTTGTTGCTGTCATCAGTAAAACTAATTTTTTTCTTGGCAAAAATTTTCTGCCTATATTATAGAGCATGTTGATTAAATACATCATGTAGAAAATTAAATGGGCAGTGAAAATATAGATGGCTCTTTTCTAGAACAAAATGTTTTCAAAAGACATTATTTTATGCTGATTTAACTTAGTTACAAAGACAAACATTTGCAAATTTACTTGATTGGTACCTCCTAAGCTACGTTAGTAAAGACATTTTTTCATCATTACTTATGGGATGCATCTATGAACATAAGGTGGGATGCATCTATGAACATAAGGTAGGATGCACAGAACACCCTCTGTGAGATGATACACTCCTAGCTGAGTGAAGTTTTAGTAAAGGATACTGGATTTTTCCAATTACAGAAGCAAGATGGGTTTCTTGAGCACAGGAATGCTAATACTACTGACTAGATCCAGCCCAGCCTCATATTTTTGTTGGATTTCTGTACCAGGTGCCCTGGTATCTCTCTGCCCCAGAATCTCTCCTGTAACCCTTTTCGAAGTGAATACCAGCTGCCTATACTTTGCACACAGGAGGAGAGGAGACAGAGGTGCCCAGCCTGCAGAGGTGTTTGTGAAGAGAGCACGGAGTTCCTTTTATGCTTCTTGCCCCAAAGCAGGAGGCAGAGCTGACTGTGCAGCCACCATCCCTAGGGCCTGATTGTCCACTCCATTTCACATGTCATGGCTGTGCAGTGGAAATCAATGAAGTTATACAGCCAGAAAATTGCTGAAACAGAGACTGGCCCTCACCCCCTGAAGGGCTTTCAGTTCACTGGTGGGAGAAACAATCCTCGTACATACATTTGTCAATCTGGTCCCATTTATGTCAATTAAAAGTATTGCTTTTGACTTCAAGGGAGTCTAGTCACACTTGTGTACTGTTCAGAACGTGCTCTGGAGACTTTTCAAGAGAAAGGCCTTTTTTCAGGTAGAGGTTAAAACCTGTACACACTAATAATGAATGGTATTTAAATAAAGTTAGCAATATTCTTGAAATTTGAAGATGCAAGGTATTCAAGTGTTCAATATAAACCAGCAGATTTCTGCTCAATAACATTTTTTGAATGGCTATCATTAATCCTCTACATCTGACAGAAATAAAGAGAAGACCTTTAATCTAAGGTTGATAATTTATACAGGGTGAAATTATAGGTTGTGTGCAAATTTACACATTCTCTTTTAGAAAAATTCATAAATTCACATTAAAAAAAAAAAAAAAAAAAATGCCATGCGTGAACTGCAGTTTAACAGCAGGGAGTAAGATCCAATGAAATGATGGCTACTGACCCACACAGTGACCTTTGCTTACAGTCTCACCAAACAATCACTGCTGATGTCTGTTACATAAAGAACAGAAGAGTAACAGGGTACACCCGAGGCAAGATGGCAACATCTCCCGCCACTTAAAGTTGTTTTCAAGTTTTTCACACTGATGTAATCAAAAAGTTAATAAACTGTGGACTTTTTTTAATGCAAAACAGGAAATGTCTATAACTTTAATAAAGAAGATGATAATAACACTATTTTTTTCCCTCTTGACTTAAAATAGAAAAGATCATGTGCCAGGCATGTAAACTCAACCTAGGAGCTCAGTTAACTGAGGAATGCAGCATAGGAGTAACATTAAAAACACATCATGTGATTCACCCTAAAACAAACAACAAAGAAGTTAAACATTTTGCAACAAAAATAAAAAAGAGAGATGGATGTAGAATAAAATTAAGTTTTGGATTAGGAAAGGGTATGAAAACTTCCACAACAGGCATAGTATACACATATAAGAACCAAAACAAATACACACTGAGTGTTTTTCATTATGTCATTATTTCAGGTTCTTCCTAAAAGGAGAATCAGTCCTGCCAGAAGAAATACCTGGTGGGTTTTTATTCAGGGGAAAAAAACCTGTTAAAAAAGCATCTCAACTCTTTTAAGCATAGAAATATGGTAATTATAATGCGTGCTTTTGATTTCCAAAAATAACTATTTCACTAGCCTGGAGAGTTTTAAAATTAAGTACTACAGCATTCTCATTTTGAAAAGAAATCCTTCTATGTCAAAACATAAGACTCCATTCTATCTTTATGAAGTCTTAGTCCATGGTTTTTCTGTGTATTAAATAAGACTTTAAAGTTATAAGAGTACAGGGAACATTGTGTGGGTTTTTTACACTCACCTGTGATGGTTTAGGAATGGTATCCCTCAATTTAGTACTCCCACTAAAAAGAAAACCACAAGCCACTTCCCTCTTCTTCCCCTAAGAAACACAAAGGGAAGAGATTGCAGGTTGAAAGAAGACAACTCCTGGAAACAGGATTAAATAAGGAGAACATCATTTTTTTTAAGGTGCCTCAGATTAGAAAGGTTACTTCAGTAAAAACTGAGTGTTCAGACCCCTGCCAGCCAAAGTTGTATCCCCTATCAGCCATGTCCAGCCTGAAGCAAAGTTACACTAAAATAGAGAGCTTGAGAAGTTAAAATGGTTTTAAATGGGAAGTGATTCTCTTTTTTTTAAAAAGTGTATATATATTTTGCAAGACTCCAGCATATTACAGAAGTTCTCAGAAATAAACCTTTAACAGCTAATTAACCACTGAAGTTTATACTTTTCAGGAGGATGGAGCATCTGCTGAGCATGTAGCTTACAAAGATCGTGATGAAAATTAAAAATACCATAGAATGCAGTATGTGAAGAGAAGCCACATACACTTAAACAAATTAGCATATATAACAGCTCAATTTTCTTCTTTTTTTTTTTTTTTTTTTTTTTTTTTTAGGAAGAGCACTGCACACGTGCCACATGGCAGCATACACTTGTCTGTGTACCAAACGCCTTCTGCTTCCCCTGACTGGAACATCAGCAGCACCCAGGCTGCATCCCAAAAGAGAGCTCAGTGCAGGTCTGAGTGCCCAGTGAATTACTGTCTTCATCTAATGAAGCACAACCACTTCATATCCTGTTTACAGGCACAACATGGTGATGTATAGACCTTGCTAAAGCCAGAATTATATAGTAACACTCTTTAAAAAAACTCAGATGAAAATATAGCTCTTATAACAAATTAGGCTGCTATTTCCTTGTGATTCTTCCACTGGTTCAACTAAGCATGACAGAATTTTATTAAAATATTAAATCTTTATATAAATCTTTACACATTTCTCTCTATCCAGCTTCATAAATGAAAGAAAGATTTTGATTAAATGTAAGAAATAAGTTACATAAGACAGCTTCTGGTCTCTCTCACACAGAAAGGATTACAAACAAGTAGTGTCTGAGCTTGCACTGTAACCTCCCACCTCTGAGCACCACCCCAGGAGACCTGCTCATCAATATAACCACTGCCCTCCTCTGAGCACAAAGGGAGATCATGGCTAGCTTGCCACAGGCAGCCTTCTCCTATGATCATTGAACTCAAAATGTTTTAGTCAGACACGAAAGAGGGAAAGATGGATAAAAACCAGCCTGACCTCCTCAGCATTCATGGGGAGACTCAGAAGCTCCATGTCATCAGCGTGAGGCAGGACTGTGATACAGATGCTGTAATGAGACTGCACAGTGGGTGGCACAGTATCAGCCTGATTTTTGACGCAGAAAAGCCCCACTGTCTGGAAAAGAAAAAACAGAGGTGACTAGAGTTGGTGAAGTCATGTACTCCTTCACATTTTACCAGGGCAAAGAGGACAATCTCTTTTCACTACTGATGCAATCCTAGAAACTGAGAGGATAAAAGGTTGTGTAGGATTCACTGTCATTGTCAACAAGGCAAAGGGATTCGGTTTTATTTTCACTATAATTAAGTACAATTTTTCTTGATAAGAATTCTGAAAAAGTACCAATGACCTGATAAAGTCCACTCTCTATGCTAGGAAATGCATCCTTGTCAGAGTTGGGATTTATTCATGGGTGCACCGATTTCAGTTTATGGGAAGAGACTTGCTGTGCACTGGCTCTGTGCTAATGTGAAAGAAAACCACCTTAAAACCTGAACTTTCTGACAACTCACAGAACTTCTGAAAACTTTTCTAACTACACTACAGTGAAAAAAAATTTAAACCTATGAAAAAGTTTAGAACATGGAGTATTGCCAATATGCCTGACACTTTATGCAGTGGGTTCCAGCTTTAGTGAAGGTATATGCATCCCAGCTTCCTTCCACCATGGAGAGAGCAAAGCTGAGATTTTTCACACAACATCTCTCTTTTTTCCTTACCAAATAAAGCACTCCTATTCAAAACACTGATTAACACTCTCCTTTTAAACAATAAAAAAAACCACTACCTGGAAGCAATCCAGTGTTTTATCTTGTAGATCTATCACTCATCTCATTCTTTGAGCCTCTTTGCTCTGAGGCATTTCAGAAGTGCTTAGATAAAACCTAGTCCAGCATAAAGATGCTACCACAATAAATGGTAGGCAGGCAGCATCAGCACCTGGGCACCAACACCACAGCAAGCCCTATGCTCCTTTGGAACAAGGAGCCCAGGTTGCAGAAGATGATTTTACCAACTGGTGTTTTGAATGCTTACTTTTGAGTGCTTGAAAATAGTGACAATTCCAAGAGTATATGTGCTTTATTAATATGCTCTTACAAGCATTTTTATATTCTTTTTCTCTCCATGCAGCCTTACAATCACTTACCAATTGCACCACTCCAGGGGCACGGTCTAGTGCTGTCTCAGTGGGAATTAGTGTTGATTGCCCCACTGTACATCACCTATGTTAGCTTTTCTTTAAAAGGTTCTCACTTTGATCCTGCTGTTTAATAGTTCAACTTAGGTCCTGCTGTTTTGTAATTCAGATATAGCACACAGAAGGGTTTGGGTTTACCCCAGGATATGTTTTACAGAATTGCATTTAAAACCAACTTTCACTTTTATTGAAATCATTTATGCTGTAAGTTTTAGTCAGCTTGAGTGAAAAAGAACATAATATTTATACAGTGATGAAATACAGGATCTTTTTCTATGCAGGAAAAAAAAAGTTGCTCCACAATAAAAAAAAAAAAAATTACTTAAATGCTTGTTCAATTTTTTTCTCTTTGTAAATGTAGAGTACATCCCTTTTCTGAGGTTCAATAGACACAGCATACACTTCGTAAAAATTAATTCTTACTGAAACTGTCCACACACAGATTAATGTTACTGAACAGCCTCACTTGGAGAGTGGAGGATTTGCTTTGTTCAACAGGCACCAGACACTGGAATCTCATTTCAAGCATGGCACTCGCTACAGAAAATTAGGAGCTGTGAAAAAAAAAAAAAAAAAATCAGTGGGCTATTATCGCATTTCACCCCGTGTTCTTACAGCATTTCATCCAATCCTTTTGCGACCCAAGATATTTTGATCCACAGCCTTCTGCCAGTCAGCTTAACACTTAACACGGTCTGCATCAACCCAGGCTCAGCTGGCCCACAGAGGTGAGCTGCAGCTGGCCCTGGGAACCCCATGCTGTATTGCACTGTTCTTCTAGTGCTATCTAATTCTCTGCCAAGAAAAAGCCATTTGAGGGAAATTTAAATGCCTTCTGCTATTTCTGGCACAGGGAAGGACTGCAAGGCATTGTTGAACCCATCTGCATTTTCAGCACTGAACAGCATGTTGTTTATTTCATGTCAAGCATCAGATTTCCCCACATGAAATGCAGGAAATACCTGTGCAGTCACAGAGACCCTTTTAGACTGGGGGAAATCTCAATAAGAGAATAAGAGTAAGACAAAATCTCAATAAGAACTCAGAGAGGAACCACGCTGGGTTGCATCTCTTTACAGATGTCTACAATGATCACAGAGTGGCTGCCATTGCTGACAGCAGGAGAGTTACCATAGCAAATTCTATAAAAATAAAGAAACAAAACAACAATTACAGTAACGCTGATAAATCCATTAGTGTCTTACCGATACATTATGCCTATGGAGCACTGAGGTACTTGATAAAGGTGCTGTCACTGCCGGAAAGATTTTCTCTCTGAGATAAAGCACGAATTAATTCATGAGATTCAACAAAAATAGACATAGCTTTTGCCAACTCGTAAAACTTCACCAAATCTATGACTGTATTTCAGCTCCTTCTAACTTCTGGGTGACTGCTTCTCATGTGTTTTTAACATATTTTGCAAAACCTTATTTTCCAAAATCCTGAACGTCTACACAAAACATCAATATAGGAGTACCGACATTAAATTAGACTTTCTAGTCTTGAGTTAGTAGATTGTACTCTACAGATTCAAAATTAAACTCACTATATGTGTTTTAGTTTCCTACCTAGGAAACTACACAGAATTACTTGGACACCTTAAATACCCTATATCCTACTACCTGAATCTGAAAGAGCTGGTATTTAACACATATTAAATTTACACATTTAGAGATCATATACATGCAATTCACGTTTTGTACATATGTGTGTGCATATACACACTGAACATATGTATGCAGTAAATGTCAGCTCAGTGCACAACTTACTTATAGAGAAATTACAGAAAAATATTTTACTGCTCCTTTACAATTATTAAGCCATATCCATGAAATTCCAGAGCCTAAAAAGAACTAGTGTGGACCTCATGCAGAGATGGCTGAGCCAAAATCCATTCAACCACTTCACCCCCCTGTCAATTCTCCCTTCATTGACATTGATTGATACATAAACAGGGAGGATGTATCCAAGCAAAGTGGCACATTACTAATTGCACCGTTTCATTAATACTGCATTATTTCTCTCTGTAGAGAATTGACAATGCAAAAAGATGTCAAGAGTTTATCAAAATGTGCATATAAATATTTGGTCCAATTTTTAACATGAACATACTAGGCAGTCTCTGCTTCAACAGCCCAAACTGGAGAAAGGGTGGTTTATCAGCTGCTAACCAGGAACAAAGGGCAAATAACCTTAATTTCCCAAACACTCAGAGCTATTTGCATCTTTCCTGTGCCCTTTGGATAACTAGGCATCACTGCAGAATAAGAAATACTCACTGTGCTGCAGAGATCTGTCTGTAAACAGAACGCTTCCATTTGTAAAAAAAAAAAAATTCTTAACAAAAAGTCAGATAAGGAAAGGTCTTTATCAGAGTCACACAGAACTTCAGGAAAATCACTGCATAAGGACCAGTCAGAAGGAAGATTTCTAGACAGGAAATACCAAAATAAATAGAAAGCCATCTTTTTGCCCAAGCGTCAGAGAAAGACTGCATCTTATATTTGGGTTGTTTGTAACTGCTTAAAAATATCTAAATAAACATCCAACCTCAGTCAGAGTGACAATAGTGTGTATTTAAATAAAAACATTTGTGGACTGTTTTCACAAGGGCAGGAGATCAGGATTAAATAAAGAGGTATTGCAGCAACTGTGAGTGCTGCAGAGTCTGCAAAGGATCACTCATTTCAGCAAGTGCAAAATGGCAAGTTCCTCACTCATGTACTGATTAACACTTTTCATCTCTGAGCAAAGCTTTATGTTTTTAGCAACGAATTACTGCAAAAAGGATAAATACAAGGAGAACGTGCAGAATCTCTTTTGTTCTTTCCACCTTTCGCTGCTTTTCTTGGAGACTAAAAATTTGGGCACTTGAGCACTGGCAGAACATATACTATTACAAGTAACACGTAAAATTGTGACCAGCCACAATATACCAAATAAATAAATATGATATTAAGTACAGTATTTTTCATCCAAGTTTAACTCTACAACTGTTTCAAAACAGAACCAGCTGCTCCTAGAACAGGAATGAAGAGCTTTCTCAGAGTCAGGATTTTTTTCTGCCTGTACTTCAAGCCTTTCTTCACTTTCCCACTTTGGCAGAAGCCTCACTGAGCACTTCTTACACAGAACTGAGATCCCAGATGGCATCCTACCATAATTTGGGTAATATTTTTTTTGTCAGAAGTACAGTTATTAATAATTAGAAATTAATAACTCAAGGGACATATTTTCCTGAGAAACCTGTCAAGCTATCTTTTAATCTTGTAATTAAAGTTCAAACACTTTCTGTCATGTAAAAATCTATGCATTCTAAGAAATATTTCAGTCATTACTGTATAATTTCAGTCATTTACAGACAGCAGTATACTAATTAAAGTCAGCATGGAATCTGGAGGTTGCCTAGTAGATTTTTTTCCCTTTTCTTCACTTATCTCTGATGGTTATCTTTTATGCTGCTAAAATGCAAATACAGATTCATGCAATCAAAGTTTCCAAAAACCTGTTTATTTTTACTGAGTTTTCTTGGAGCAAAAGTAACTTTCTTCATAGCAGCCTGTGTAAGCTGTTCCCTAGATTTGAAGGTGAAACAGTGTTTGTACCACATGAACATTTTGGCTATTGCTGAACAGTTCTTGCCAAGGCAAGAACCAAGGTTTTCTCTCCAACCTCACATACACTCAGAGGTCAGCACTTCAAGGGTGGGCAAAAGGCTAGGAGACATAGCTGGGACAAGCTGCCTCCACTTACTAAGCAGACATTCCATTCCATACAATGCCATGCTTAGCAATAAAATCTCAGGGAAATGGATAGGATGTGGGGATGTTCATGATGGCTTTCGTCTTCCCAAGAAATCATTACACATATTTGATAGGAGAGGGAGAGATGATTAGGGCAGGAGTTTTGCTGTGGGCTGGGGTCAGCCCACCACATCACTCCTGAATGTTTTCTGTAGCTATTATCTATCCTGCCTCCTGTGCATTTCGCTCACTGCATTCAAATCACCACTTAAGTGATCCAGCAAGGGCAATACCCTGCATACCTTCCACAGTGAAAATAGGTCATCTCTCCGTTCAAGTTCAGCTTGGTAACCAAGCAAAGTCATCAAAATCTCAAAACTTGGCAAATAATCTGGAACAAGGAATACATTTAATTTGATAGTCATAGAATATTCTCTGTTAGAAGGATGATCTACAAGGATCACCAACGTCCAGCTCCCAACCCTGCACAGTTAGTGCATTCCCAAAAATCACACCATGTGCTGCTTGTGAGTATTGTCCAAACCCTTCTTGAGTTCTGTAAGGCTTGGTGATGTGACCACTTCCCTGAGGAGCCTGTTCCAGCGTCCATTCAACTTCTGGGCAAAAAACCTTTTTCTAATATCCAGCCTCCTAAACCTGCCCTGACACAGCTTCAGGCCATTTCCTCAGGTCCTATCTCTGGTCACCACAGAGAAGAGATCAGTCCTGCCCCTCTGTTTCCCTGTGAGGGAGCTGTAGACCTCTTTATCTATATAAATATAGAAAAAAAATGTTTTTCAAATATTGAGCTTTTGGCATTTTTATTTTTAAGCAAATATTACATAGGAAAAATTGTGTATTTCTATTGAGGGTACCAATATCACCTTGCAATTTTGGTGCAAACTGCAAATTCTCCTGCTCATAACTAATTGATCAATATTTACTAGAAGAGTATGAAGAACTACTGAACAATTTCTGTAATACTAAACAATTTGAAGGACTACCAAAGAATGTTTTTCTGCATAGACAAGGCTTTCACAGTAGAACACTTTAATATTCCAGAAATACACAGGCAGTGATAATTCTGTTTAAACATTTACATAAGTGAGGACCCTGCTCCATCAGAGCACAACGCATTTGGAAACAAAGCTTCTCACATGATAATAGTCTTCTGCCCTACATCCCTCCGGCACAGAAGCAACAGCTTTCTTAATTGACAAGGCACCCAAGTAACTAGGCAAGATCTTGAACCCCAGTGCCTACTCTTGCAATTTTGATAGGCAGACTGTAAGGAGGGAGCAACCGATTTCCATCAGAACACAAGCAAACAGGCTGAAGAGCAGAATGTTCATAACTAAGTAAAATGCGCCAAATACTGAGCTATCATTAGTTGAAGGCAAACCTTCAAATGCTTTGAAATCCCAAGCCTTCCACATCAACAGCTGCAAGTAAGCCATTTTCTCTCAATTCCACAACAAATCCAACACCAGTGAAAAATCAATACGTGTGTTTCAGTAGTCAGAGTTACAAATTCTCACAGAAAGAAGTAGTATTATTATAAAGTCCTTGTGCAAAGCAAACAAGTGGGTCAGAAACTATTTAATCACCAAACATACAACAATTATTGAGGAAAACTGACAGCACAGGAAATGTTTCTTTGAAATTGAAGTGAGGTACTGGAAAAGAGAGTTGTGCAAAACAAATGGTTTGATCAGTCTTTGCCATTGGGGCTCAGTTTTCCTCCTCTATACTTCAGGTGTCAAAGCCTAAACAAAGAATAATAAAATCTATTTGATGGGTTCCCATCAGAGCCACAGAAATACTTGTGACTAGCATTGCCCATTATTGTTCTCTATCAGAATTGTAGTATGCTAAATCCAATGCATGCAAACAATAGGGTGGATTCTATTTCCATGCAAAAAACCCCAATTCATTATGCTGACTGCACACCGTGTGAGATGGAGGGGAGTGAGAATCAATGAAAAGCAGGGATGTTTGATTATATGCAGAGATTTAACTGCTGACACAAACACGTATCTCTTCTAAATCAGAAGCATGTTAAAAATCAGGTGTACAAAAGGCTTCAATTTATCTTTTGAATCTTTCCTGTAGTGACGAATAACAATAGAAGTGACAGTGTCTGGCAACATATAGATTATAAAGGAGCAACTACAAACACTAACATTTCAAGAGCAAAGAACAGGTTTTCAGTGTTTCTTTACTAGCAAAGAACACAGGAAAACAAAATTACAAAGACCTTTATATAACCGAACTGTATTACACTTGATGGCAATAGCTTCCACCTTTACCATATTTTCAACACATCCCAGAGGTGAGAAGTAGTGATCTAACACCTAAAATATGGAATAGAGACAAGTAATAGACACTTGTCTGCTGCATCCATTTATTGTTGCAGTAATATAATAGACAACACCACAGAAACCATAAAATTGCAAGATCTCCTCCAGGAAAAGATGCATAATGCCATAGGAAAACTCATTCACAGTATTTTATTTACCTCCCAGTTATTCCTAGAATCCCCAAATACCACTAGTTCAGGCACATGCAGAAGTGCATAACTGGACCCCAATTCACCTGGTGGATGGTGGAAAGGGGGAAGTAACACCTATATGGCCTTTTCCCAGTGAAAAAGAGTCTTCATCCTTAAAAATATCCTAAAAATAGTCCATTCTCTTCCAGCATATCTAATCCTGCCTAGACAGGGAAAACTTCAAACTGAAATTTCTGCAGTCTAAATAACATCTCACATCTTCCATCATAGTCCTACAATCTGCAGCAGAGATATGAAGTCAACCAACCAGGAGAGTGCAGACATAAAATCCCAAATTGCACATTTATCAAATATCACCCCTACTCTTCCTTTGTCTTTCATGTGGAGAATAGTTAAAAGCCCATACTAACAAAATTATGCGATTTTTCTTGAAAGTATGAGGTGAAGGGGTTAAATATGGCTTCATTTTTTTTCGTAATGTCTGCCCCTCAAACAGGAACAGAGACTCCTTACTAAGGAACAATCATCATTTTGCAAGCAGAGACAAATAGATATTGTAAAGGTTACTTTGGAGGCTGGTCCCTTTTGGAAGAAAAAATTTTTAAAAAAATCCAGAAAACTCAGTGTCTCATTCACATTTCTTAATATTCTGTATCTAATAGTGAAAAAGCTTCCATCCCTTTAAAATCTGAATAAAACCATATTAAACAAACCAGCCTCATATGTGTTTTCTAGCACAGCTGAAGTGTTTTCACATTGGCTTCAGCTCAACAGAAACACATCAAAAGTGAAGAAGCCAAACAGAGTAGTAATACATTGAGCAATTTCCAGTAATAAATAATCCCACAGTGGTTTGGTTTTGGGGTGTTCAGAGACAAGCAATTGACAAGAACTGAGAAATATCTTATTCAAACCAACAGGATTTCTAGGCTGAGCTAGATCTGGGCTAAGCTCTGACTACAGCCCTGCTTCTCAGGGTCCTTGGGTCTAATCCTTTGCTCACTTTATCTTTGTTGGCTCAGATTTGCTAGCAGTTTGCTGCTTTGTTCTGGTTTTAAAAGACTTTGAAGCTGGAACAAGCACTAATTAGAACATTTCCAGTGAAACGGGTTAAAGTTTTCACCTGGAAGATATCCAAGATACAGTGGGATAAGTTTCTAGCTAAAGCAGCTGAAATTAAAATCTTGGCTTTTCAAAATTGAAAATGGGCAACTTCTGTGCAATTTTGTCGTGTAGTATCATCAAAACACTCCAGTCTTGTTCTAATATGAAAAAAAAAAAATAAAAGGACAAAACCTGCAAACCCAAAAAACTGCTGAGAATCAGAACTGTTCCCTCTGTTCATTTTTTGAAAAATACTCAAGATACTCAAGAGTGTATGAAAATAAACTGCCTTGTTATTATAATTTTGAGGGGGTAAAGAAATGAAGGAACCCATTAAATCATTACTTAGACACTTGTTCTGCACTGCAAGTACAGAAACTGAAAGCTACTTTCAACAGCTCTTGAATTCTAAATCCTTAGCTAACACTTTGAAGTAGGACCTCCAGGACTACATTGTTTGATGTCATCCGAAAGCATGGCAGCAGCATGTTGTGAGGATGTAGCAGAGAGGGCCTCACACCAGCACACAGATGTTCTTATGCCAGAGACATCACCAGACACATGTGCTGTATCAAAATAAGGATAAAAGGAAGTATTAACTTGGGACCTTTCTTTGTTTCTTTCCTGCTTTATATCTTCCTCTATAATTTGCATAGAACTAGTTATGGGCTTTTTGAAGTAAAAGATCTTTTTGAATCAGGTCTTATGGGCTTTGCCATATATCCATTTCTTCGGACTTTAAGCCAGGCTCCACATTAGCTCAGTCACCACTTAAATATAATTGCCTAACAATCTGGAAAAGTACCAACTATATGCAATAAAAGCACAAGCATAAGAAATATTATTACTTTCAAACATAAATCAAATACCAGAGATCATTCCCCATAGTGCTGGAAGAGTATGTGTAAGAAAAGAATGATACATCCCTCAAAAATTACTGTCCTCATTTATTAAATCCTCCAGACATATGTCATAGACCTTGTCTGTCACTAATCATCTTCTTTTATGTTCCTTAATGTAACATTGCCAGATAGTCAAAGTTTCCAGTGGAGACACTGGCATGCTTTTGTTCCTGGTGTACCAAACCACATGTCCATCAGAAATTCACAAATCCCATGGAAGTGCTTACATTTGAAAACCAAACTCAGAGTCTGGAGATCAAAACAAATAATGAGCACATATGACAGTGTCTTTGCCACATTAAGTGATTTTATCATATCCTTTGATTGAAAAAGAACAGTGAGATCTGACACTGCGGGTATTTTGTAGCACATCACCTGCGAAACACGGTTTAAAAAGCTGCATTTAGAAAAACACTCCAGATTTTGCAACTTCTTTGAATTAATGCTGCATCTAGAAATTCTCTATAATCTATACATACTGCTAGTACCATAGACATGGGTAGGAATGGATCATAATATACCGAGACTTGCAATAAAAAGACCAAAGACACAACTTCAATTTGACACAGGAAGAAGAAAAAAAAAATCCATAGCACTGCCAGTGCCTTAGTCCTGCAGGAGTGCCAAGAACTTATTAATTGGGATCCCCAGGTGCTCCCAAGCAGCTGCCCATGCTGTACATTACAACACAAACTACAGCTCCCCCATGGTCTCTGCCAGACTTGGCAAATAGAACAGAAAAGGAGAAAGGATTTTGTCTCCTGATCTCAAGATCTGTACAGCAGGTTAACTCAGCAATACACCCAACCATTCCCACAAACAAACCAACCTCTATTAATTGCTAAATTTGAAACTTCACAAAAAGATTAACACTGTCATCCTGGCCGTCACTGTGGCTGAAGGCAGACACCCTTGCTCTGTATGGCTACAGGTGATAGAACTCTTACACTTTTATTCCATTACTGACTTGTGATATGATGAACACAGACTATCAGAGTTCAGGTCAGGATTTCACTGCTTTTCACCTCCCATTTCCCCTCAAGTCCTCATCTTCTCAGAACACTGTAACTGCTGACAAGACTTTGTTCTGCAGTTTCTACTACACATATATAGTTCAGTAAATACTTGTATATTCTCAGACCTTTATTCTCCTGTTTGTACTTATTGATTTCAATTCTGCTCTATTAGTGTTGTCTTGCAACTGAGTTATTGGTATGAAGTATTTTAAACTCATCTGTGTTAAAGAACCATAGAAAAGTAAACTACACTCCCTTAAAAGTTGGATGGTTTTATGTATTCACAAATGAATTTTCTGCTAAATAAAATATGAAAAGCATCCAGTAAAAGTAATGCTGGGAAAATTAATCCCATTCCACCAAAAATAACATATTCAAAAGTTAAAAATAAAGTCTTTCAAGAAAAATAATCTAACTGGGGGTACATCTTCCCCCCTTTGTATTCATGAAGTTCGAACTTTCTCTGTAGGTTTAAATCTCTTCCCACTCGTCTTTTCTTTTTCAGCCAGAAAACCAACAGCACTAATGTCCCAGTGAAGAGGAATGACTCACCAGCAAGTGCTGAGTCACAATCACACCAAATACACTCTTACATCTTGATGGAGCATCAAATTCAATAGCTTTGCTTAGTCACTTGAGCTTGCCCTAATTCCTATGATTCACTCAATTTCAAAATTTTGATTTCTGATTTCTTGTTTTTGCTTGCAAGATATATTCAGTTGTCTAACTCTTATACAACTCTTAAAGCAGAATTGTAGCAAGCCATCGCTAACCCTCAGGTCCTGGGCTTCAGACACAAGGTGTGTCATCAAATCCAAGCGGCCAATATGCCACAGGGCACATTGGATTAATTTGGAAGTGCTGATCTCCCACTCCTTGCACATCTACAAAGAATTCCAGCTGACATCGGAAGATACATGCATTAGGATTTCATCCTGCCATGACTCATGCCAGCAACAACCTACCGTCAGCTAAAAGTGTGACCTTTCTCTGGGAGGGCTCCTCAGCCTGACAAGGTAAGACACAAGAAGCGAGTGCTCAGCAGTTTATGCAGAGGGTGAGGTATTTCACCCTGATTAAACGAGCCAGTGTTGGACTGACAGATTTCCGATTCCTTAGTCATTTCGGTTTGTTACCTTTTGTTCTGTCTGAAGGTAGATAAAGCAAAATTACTTTATCCAAGTGTTTATCTTTTCATCCAACTACTTATATAGAGAAGAAGCAAAGTTTGGCCTGAATTCAACTAAAGTAATAAATTTATTTCTCTTCACAGAAACTGACAACAGTGTTTTATCTAATTACTCCAAGCATTTCAGCCATAATCCAGAGAAGTTCTCTAAAAGGTTGCAGGCAGGCTAGCGTGGGGGGATGAAGAAAACTCATCACGGAGAGAGGGAAGGGCAGACTGAATAGGTTTCTGATGACTACCACGCTGCAGTACCTACAGGAGGCAATTATCACTACACTGTTATTTATTCTTCTGTCTTCAGGCACAGTTTTTGTGCTTCTTCACTGTGCATTTCTGCAGCAGCTGCACTCATAATTGTTGTGCTGGATTAGTGGTTAAT